>NW_020837990.1:2211486-2263200 GCF_003676395.1 Aethalodelphis obliquidens
AGAAAGAAAGAAAGAAAGAAAGAAAGAAAGAAAGAAAGAAAGAAAGAAAGAAAGAAAGGAGGGAGGGAGGAAGGAAGGAAGGAAGGAAGGAGGGAAGGAAGGAAAAAAGAAAGAAAGAAGATAAAGTAAAATAAAATAATATAAAATATAATAAAGTTATTAAAATTAAAAAAATAATTATTAAGAGAAAAAAAGAAAAAAAACAAAACAAAAACGGACGGATAGAACCCTAGGACAAATGGTGGAAGCAAAGCTATACAGACAAAATCTCACACAGAAGCATACACATACACATTCACAAAAACAGGAAAAGGGGAAAACATCATATATCTTGCTCTCAAAGTCCACCTCCTTAATTTGGGATCATTCCTTGTCTATTCAGGTATTCCACAGATGCAGGTACATCAAGTTGATTGTGGAGCTTTAATCCGCTGCTTCTGAGGCTGCTAGGAGAGATTTCCCTTTCTCTTCTTTGTTCTCACAGCTCCCAGGGGCTCAGCTTTGGATTTGGCCCCGCCTCTGCGTGTAGGTCGCGGGAGGGCGTCTGCTCTTCGCTCAGACAGGCCGGGGTTAAAGGAGCCGCTGATTCGGGGGCTCTGGCTCACTCAGGCCGTGGGGGGTGGGGGGGGGGAGGGAGGGGCGCGGAGGGCGGGGCGAGCCTGCGGCGGCCAGCGCGACGTTCCACCAGCCTGAGGCGTGCCGTGCGTTCTCCTGGGGTAGTTGTCCCTGGATCCCGGGACCCTGGTAGTGGCGGGGTGCACAGGCTCACAGGAGGGGAGATGTGGAGAGTGACCTGTGCTCGCACACAGGCTTCTTGGTGGCGGCAGCAGCAGCCTTAGCGTCTCATGCCCGTCTCTGGGGTCCGCGCTTTTAGCCGCGGCTCGCGCCCGTCTCTGGAGCTCCTTTAAGCAGCGCTCTTAATACCCTCTCCTCGTGCACCAGGAAACAAAGAGGTAAGAAAAAGTCTCTTGCCTCTTCGGCAGGTCCAGACTTTTCTCTGGACTCCCTCCCGGCTAGCCGTGGCGCACTAACCCCTTCAGGCTGTGTTCAGGCCGCCAACCCCAGTCCTCTCCCTGCGCTCCGACCGAAGCCCGAACCTCAACTCCAGGCCCGCCCACCCCGGCGGGTGAGCAGACAAGCCTCTCGGCCTGGTGAGTGCCGGTCGGCCCTGAGCCTCTGTGCGGGAATCTCTCCGCTCTGCCCTCCGCACCCCTGTTGCTGTGCTCTCCCCCGCGGCTCCGAAGCTTTCCCCCTCCGCCACCTGCAGTCTCCGCCCGCGAAGGGGCTTCTAGTGTGTGGAAACATTTCCTCCTTCACAGCTCCCTCCCACTGGCGCGGGTCCCGTCCCTATCCTTTTGTCTCTGTTTATTCTTATTTCTTTTGTCCTACCCAGGTACCTGGGGAGTTTCTTGCCTTTTGGGAGGTCTGAGGTCTTCTGCCAGCGTTCAGTAGGTGTTCTGTAGGAGTTGTTCCATGTGTAGATGTATTTCTGGTGTATCTGTGGGGAGGAAGGTGATCTCGGCGTCTTACTCTTCCGCCATCTTCCCGGAAGTCCCCCTGCGTGATGTTCTTATGTGCTGATGCCGCGTAAGTGCTTTTTGTCCTTTAGGTACTAATTCACGCTTACATTTTTTTTTTTTTTCTATACGCGGGCCTCTCACTGTTGTGGCCTCTCCCGTTGCGGAGCAGAGGCTCCGGACGCGCAGGCTCAGCGGCCATGGCTCATGGGCCCAGCCGCTACGTGGCATGTGGGATCTTCCTGGACATGTGGGATCTTCCCGGACCGGGGTACGAACCCGTGTCCCTTGCATCGGCAAGCGGACTCTTAACCACTGCGCCACCAGCGAAGTCACACACTTACATTTTTATGTGCTAATCCTGTTCCTCCGAAAGAACAAACTTAACAAAATTTTCTGTGTCAGTACAGGGCTTTGTCAGGCTGGTTTGCAGACATCACACCACATTATAGATACTCGAGGCTGGCCGTTGGGCACACTGCCACCGTGGTTCTGGAGCTCTGGTGGTCGCAGCACATGGGTCACCAGCAAAACCTTCTAACCACACCTTCTCATGCTTGTTACTTGCTATGAAGATCAATTTCCTGATTGTTGCTAGGGTTTGGTTTAATCTCACGTTTTCTATCAGGAAGTACACTGTTTGGAGCAGACATCTTTAGGGTTCATCTTTCCATCAGCAGCTGTTGGAGGGAGGAAAATTTCTTTCTCCAAGCCTTGGATTTGGGGCCAGGAGATCTGGGTTCTAGGTCTGGTTTTGCACTAGTGGTTCTCCCTCACAGGACCTCTGTTTTTGCCTGCATTAAATGAAAAGACTGGACTAGAATGATTGGTTTACCAACTGTGCTTCAGAAGACCGAGATGTTCTATAGAACTTTCTGGGGCTCTTATAAAGAATGTGGGAGTTTAGTGAGTCCCCTTACCCCTCATTTCTTAAGGCACAACAGCCCTCCTTCCCTCCACTTTATGTATTAAGTAGTCATTATTTTTTCCTTGCTTCTCTCTCCCTTGCCCTTCATTCATTCGTTTGTTCTTCTGTTCATTCCTTCCTTTTTTTAAAAAAATTATGAATTGTATAGCTAAATAAAGTTTGAAAAATCTGGGCTAGGGGAATCTTTGTGGTTCTAACATTCTGTAGTTCTCATTACCCCTTATATTAGTGTTGAGCAGTAATAAAAGCATAAGAGATTTGACAATTCATAGAGTTCTGATAATTCACCAAAGCAGAAAACTTTCATGCCTTTCTTAGAACCTGTTTGCTAGCTGAGCTCATCCAGGAAGAAGGATACAGATGGCTAGACATTTGCATTATAAACTTTCTGCGTGTCCTTTTTGTACCTTTTTGTACCTTTTTTTGTACCTTTTTTTTTGTACCTTTTTTGTACCTTTTTGTACCTTTCCTTGTCCTTGTGTATTACTTTTTTTCTCCAGTGTCACTTCATCTCTAATAACATAATGAGACTTGCTTTTTCTCGAAAAGACTGAACTTATTAGTGGCCCCATGTATCTTGGAAGAGCAAAGGGCAAGACAAGACTCCTAGACCAAAAGGTAATGAGAATCTCTGTTTCCACGTTTTCCTTACGTGGGCTTGTGTTAGGTCTGCCAAAATCTGGGACTCCTCCTCTGTGAGTGCAACTCACAATTTGATTCTTTTCATCACAATGAGAGGATAATTGTCAGGACATCAAATTGTAGTGTCAAGAAACGCCTCTATATTCTAAGCACAGGTCCTGCTTTCTTTCTGAAGGTGGATGTCGTTGAGCATACAAATGGTTCAGAGCCTCACAATAGGTTCAATTTACTTGGTCTTTGAAGGCAGATGACAGAGGAGATGGCTGCCATGTCTGTAGCCATGTCCCTGCCATTATACCCAGGGGTCTACCTTGAAGGAGGGAAGTGTCTTGACCCTTTTTATTGTTCTCAGTGCAGAAATTGTAGACTACTTGTGTAATTCAAACATAAGTCTCTTACATGATTTGAAGCAAGTTTTATAGGGGCCTCTCATCCCACCTTGCTTTTTAAAATTCTTATTTTGACACAGAGACTTTCCTTCCCTATTCTTTTTTTTTTTATTTTTTAACATCGTTTTTGGAATATAATTGCTTTACAATGGTGTGTTAGTTTCTGCTTTATAACAAAGTGAATCAGCTATACATTTACATATATCCCCATATCCCCTTCCTCTTGCGTCTCCCTCCCACCCCTCTAGGGGGTCACAAAGCACCGAGCTGATCTCCTTGTGCTATGCAGCTACTTCCCACTAGCTGTCTACTTTGCATTTGGTAGTGTATATATGTCCCTACACTCTCTCACTTCATCCCAGCTTACCCTTCCCCCTCCCCGTGTCCTCAAGTCCATTCTCTACATCTGTGTCTTTATTCTTGTCCTGCCCCTAGGTTCTTCAGAACCATTTTTTTTTTTTTAGATTCCATGCATATGTGTTAGCATAGGGTATTTGTTTTTCTCTTTCTGACTTACTTCACTCTGTATGACAGAGTCTAGGTCTATCTACCTCATTACAAATAACTCACTTCCGTTTCTTTTTATGGCTGAGTAATATTCCATTGTATATATGTGCCACATCTTCTTTATCCATTCATCTGTTGATGGACACTTAGGTTGCTTCCATGTCCTGGCTATTGTAAATAGAGCTGCAATGAACATTGTGGTACATTACTCTTTTTGAATTATGGTTTTCTCAGGGTATATGCCCAGTAGTGGGATTGCTGGGTCGTATGGTAGTTCTATTTTTAGTTTTTTAAGGAACCTCTATACTGTTCTCCATAGTGGCTGTATCAATTTACATTCCCACCAACAGTGCAACGGGGTTCCCTTTTCTCCACACCATCTCCATCATTTATTGTTTGTAGATTTTTTGATGATGACCATTCTGAGTGGTGTGAGGTGACACCTCATTGTAGTTTTGATTTGCATTTCTCTAATGATTAGTAACGTTGAGCATCCTTTCATGTGTTTGTTGGCAATCTGTGTATCTTCTTTGGAGAAATATCTATTTAGGTCTTCTGCCCATGTTTGGATTGGGTTTGTTTTTTTGATATTGAGCTGCATGGGCTGCTTATAAATTTTGGAGATTAATCCTTTGTCAGTTGCTTCACTTGCAAACACTTTCTCCCATTCTGAGGGTTGTCTTTTCGTCTTGTTTATGTTTTCCTTTGCTGTGCTAAAGCTTTGAAGTTTCATTAGGTCCCATTTGTTTATTTTTATTTCCATTTCTCTAGGAGGTGAGTCAAAAAGGATCTGGCTGTGATTTATGTGAAAGAGTGTTCTGTCTATGTTTTCCTCTAAGAGTTTGATAGTTTCTGGCCTTACATTTAGGTCTTTAATCCATTTTGAGTTTATTTTTCTGTATGGTGTTAGGGAGTGTTCAAATTTCATTCTTTTCCATGTAGCTGTCATCCCAGCACCAGTTATTGAAGAGGCTGTCTTTTGTCCATTGTATATTCTTGCCTCTTTAATCAAAAATAAGGTGACCATAGGTGCTTGGGTTTATCTCTGGGATTTCTATCCTGTTCCATTGATCTATGTTTCTGTTTTTGTGCCAGTACCATACTGTCTTGATTACTGTAGCTTTGTAGTATAGTATGAAGTCTGGGATCCTGAGTCCTCAAGCTCCATCTTTCTTTCTCAAGATTGCTTTGGTATTCGGGGTCTTTGGTTTTTCCATACAAATTGTGAAATTTTTGTTCTAGTTCTGTGAAAAATGCCATTGGTAGTTTGATAGGGATTACATTGAATTTGTAGATTGCTTTGGGTAGTATAGTCATTTTCATAATGTTGATTCTTCCAATCCAAGAACATGGTATATCTCTCCATCTCTTTGTATCATCTTTAATTTCTTTCATCAGTGTGTTATAGATTTTTGCATACAGGTCTTTTATCTCCTTAGGTAGGTTTATTCCTAGGTATTTTATTCTTTTTGTTGCAATGGTAAATGGGAGTGTTCCTTAATTTCTTTCAGATTTTTCATCATTAGTGTATAAGAATGCAAGAGATTTCTGTGCATTAATTTTGTATCCTGATACTTTACCAGATTCATTGATTAGCTCTAGTAGTTTTCTGGTAGCATCTTTAGGATTCTCTATGTATAGTATCATGTCATCTGCAGACAGTGACAGCTTTACTTATTCTTTTCTGATTTGGATTCCTTTTATTTCTGTTTTCTTCTCTGATTGCTGTTTTGGAAGCTAAAACTTCCAAAACTATGTTGAATAAGAGTGGTGAGAGTGGACAACCTTGTCTTGTTCCTGATCTTAGAGGAAACGTTTTCAGTTTTTCACCATTGAGAATGATGTTGGCTGTGGGTTTGTCATGTATGGCCTTTATTATGTTGAGGAAAGTTCCCTCTATGCCTACTTTCTGGAGGGTTTTTATCATAAATAGGTGTTGAATTTTGTCGAAAGCTTTTTCTGCATCTATTGAGATGATCATACGGTTTTTTTCCTTCAGTTTGTTAATATGGTGTATCACATTGATTGATTTGCATATATTGAAGAATCCTTGCATTCCTGAGATAAACCCCACTTGATCATGGTGTACGATCCTTTTAATGTGCTATTGGATTCTGTTTGCTAGTATTTTGTAGAGGATTTTTGCATCTATGTTCATCAGTGATATTGGCCTGCAGTTTTCTTTCTTTGGGACATCTTTGTCTGGTTTTGGTATCAGGGTGATGGTGGCCTCATGAATGAGTTTGGGAGTGTTCCTCTGTCTGCTATACTTTGGAAGAGTTTGAGAAGGATAGGTGTTAGCTCTTCTCAAAATTTTCAGTAGAATTTGCCTGTGAAGCGATCTGGTCCTGGGCTTTTGTTTGCTGGAAGATTTTTAATCACAGTTTCAATTACAATGATTGTGATTGGTCTGTTTATATTTCTTCCTGGTTCTGTCTCAGAAGGTTGAACTTTTCTAAGGATTTGTCCGTGTCTTCCAGATTGTCCATATTATTGGCATATAGTTGCTTATAGTAATCTCTCACAATTCTTTGTATTTCTGCAGTGTCAGTTTTTACTTCTTTTTCATTTCAAATTCTATTGATTTGAGTCTTCTCTCTTTTTTTCTTGATGAGTCTGGCTAATGGTTTATCAATTTTGTTTATCTTCTCAAAGAACCGGCTTTTAGTTTTATTGATGTTTGCTATTGTTTTCTTCATTTCTTTCGTTTTCTTTTTTTTTGTTTGTTTATTTTTGTGGTACGCGGGTCTCTCACTGTTGTGGCCTCTCCCATTGCAGAGCACAGGCTCCGGACGCGCAGGCTCAGTGGCCATGGCTCATGGTCCTAGCCGCTCTGCGGCATGTGGGATCTTCCCAGACCAGGGCACGAACCCGTGTCCTGTACATCGGCATGCGGACTCTCTACCACTGCGCCAACAGGGAAGCCCTTTTGGGTTTTTTTGTTTGGTTGTTTGTTTGTTCCTTCATTTCTTTTTCATTTATTTCTGATCTGATCTTTATGATTTCTTTCCCTCTGCTAACTTTGGGTTTATTTTTGTTCTTCTTTCTCTAATTGCTTTAGGTGTAAGTTTAGGTTGTTTATTTGAGAATTTTCTTGTTTCTTGAAGTAGGTTGTATTGCTGTAAACGTCCCTCTTAGAACTGCTTTTACTGCATCCCATACGTTTTGGGTTGTTGTGTTTTCATTGTCATTTGTTTCTAGGTATTTTTTGATTTCCTCGTTGATTTCTTCAGTGATCTCTTGGTTATTTAGTAGTGTATTGTTTAGCCTCCATGTGTTTGTATTTTTTACAGATTTTTTCCTGTAATTGATATCTAGTCTCATAGCGTTGTGGTCGGAAAAGATACTTGATATGATTTCAGTTTTCTTAGATTTCCCAAGGCTTGATTTGTGACACAAGTGATGATCTATCCTGGAGAATGTTCCATGAGCACTTGAGAAGAAAGTGTATTTTGTTTTTTTTTGGATGGAATGTCTTATAAATATCAATTAAGTCCATCTCGTTTAATGTATCATTTAAAGCTTGTGTTTCCTTATTTATTTTCATTTTTGATGATCTGCCCATTGGTGAAAGTGGGGTGTTAAAGTCCCCTAGTATGATTGTGTTACTGTCAATTTCCCCTTTTATAGCCGTTAGCATTTGCCTTATGTATTGAGGTGCTCCTGTGTTGGGTGCATAAATATTTACAATTGTTATGTCTTCTTCTTGGATCGATCCCTTGATCATTATGTAGTGTCCTTCTTTGTCTCTTGTAATAGTCTTTACTTTAAAATCTATTTTGTCTGATGTGAGAATTGCTAGTCCAGCTTTCTTTTGATTTCCATTTGCATGGAATATCTTTTTCCATCCCCTCACTTTCAGTCTGTATGTGTCCCTGGGTCTGAAGTGGGTCTCTTGTAGACAGCATATATACAAGTCTTGTTTTTTTATCCATTTAGCCAGTCTATGTATTTTGGTTGGAGTATTTGATCATTTACATTTAAGGTAGTTATCGATATATATGTTCCTCTTACCATTTTCTTAATTCTTTGGGGTTTGTTATTGTAGGTCTTTTCCTTCTCTTGTGTTTCCTGCCTAGAGAAGTTCCTTTAGCATTTGTTGTAAAGCTGGTTTGGTGGCGCTGAATTCTCTTAGCTTTTGCTTGTCTGTAAAGGTTTTAATTTCTCTGTTGAATCTCACTGAGATCCTTGCTGGGTAGAGTAATCTTGGTTGTAGGTTTTTCCCTTTCATCACTGTAAATATGTCCTGCCACTCCCTTCTGGCTTTCAGAGTTTCTGCTGAAATATCAGCTGTTTCTGCTGAAATATCAGTTTCTGCTGAAATATCAGCTGCTGAAATATCAGCTGGGGATTCCCTTGTATGTTATTTGTTGTTTTTCCCTTGCTGCTTTTAATATTTTTTCTTTGTATTTAATTTTTGATAATTTGATTAACGTGTGTCTTGGCATGTTTCTCCTTGGATTTATCCTGTATGGGACTCTCTGTGCTTCCTGGACTTGATTGACAATTTCCTTTCCCACTTTAGGGAAGTTTTCAACTGTAATCTCTTCAAATATTTTCTCAGTCCCTTTGTTTTTCTCTTCCTCTTCTGAGACCCCTATAATTCAAATGTTGGTGCGTTTATTGTTGTCCCAGAGGTCTCTGAGACTGTCCTCAGTTCTTTTCATTCTTTTTTCTTATTCTGCTCTGCAGTAGTTGTTTCCACTATTTTATCTTCCAGGTCACTTATCTGTTCTTCTGCCTCAGTTATTCTGCTATTGATTCCTTCCAGAGAATTTTTAATTTCATTTATGGTATTGTTCATCATTGTTTGCTCTTTAGTTCTCTAGGTCCTTGTTAAACGTTTCTTATATTTTCTCCATTCTATTTCCAAGATTTTGGATCATCTTTACTATCATTACTCTGAATTCTTTTTCAGGTAGACTGGCTATTTCCTCTTCTTTTGTTTGGTCTGGTGGGTTTTTACCTTGCTCTTTCATCTGCTGGTGTTTCTCTGTCTTCTCATTTTGCTTAACTTACTGTGTTTGGGGTCTCTTTTTCGCAGGCTGTAGGTTCATAGTTTCCATTGTTTTTGGTGTCTGCCCCCAGTGGGTAAGGTTGGTTCAGTGGGTTGTGTTGGCTTCCTGGTGGAGGGGACTGGTGCCTATGTTCTGGTGGATGAGGCTGGATCTTGTCTTCCTGGTGGGTAGGACCATGTCCAGTGGTGTGTTTTGAGGTGTTTGTGACAGTATTATGATTTTAGGCAGCCTCTCTGCTAATGGGTGGGGTTGTGTTCCTGTCTTGCTAGTTGTTTGGCATAGGTTGTCCAGCACTGTAGCTTGCTCGTCGTTGAGTGGAGCTGGGTCTTAGCATTGAGATGGAGATCTTTGGGAGAGCTTTCACCATTTGATATTATGTAGAGCCAGAAGGTCTTTGGTTGGCCAATGTCCTGAACTCGGCTCTCCCACCTCAGAAGCACAGGTCTGACACCCGGCCGGAGCACGAAGAGCCTGTCAGCCACATGGCTGGAAAGGGCCTGGAACAAATGAAGATGCAGCAGGTTCTCTACAGAACTGTGAACTCAGCAGGGCTTGTTTCTCAGTCCTCTCTTCCATCAAAAGCTGATATTAAGAATGACTGTGACAGTCACATCAACCTTAGAAATAACTACCACTGGGTCATGTCTTTACGTTTGGTATTTGAAATGTCTGTAGCTGGCACAGGCAGCATTTGAATGTTCTCAGAAGCGTAGATAATATTTACAATCGGATTTTCCTTTCCCAGGCAGCAGGCATGCAGCTCCCTGGGCCTGTTTGAAGCTGCTAGTGTTGGAGGGTCTCCTGCAGAGTCAGGGGTGGCTGTGGCTCACCATGGGAACAAGGACCTCCTTCCCTATTCTTTAACAAAAACTTCAGAAAACAAATATGTATAATTTCTGGGCAAAGATCGACTTTTCACAGGAAATTCTCAAACAAACTATGATCTTTTCTTGGTTGCAAATCTACAGTTTCTCTTTTGGGAAGGCAAACACAGATACTCTCAGTACTTAGGAGAAGAGACAATCATCAGAGTCTGTAAATCTTGACTGATTCCCAACAGAATGAAGAACAGTTGTGATGATGTTATCAGTGGGTCTTCAAGGCTTCCCCCAACTGGCCTTCCATGGTGATTGGGGGCATGATTAGGGAGAGCCCTGGGGAATTAATGTAAACTCTTTTGAAAACCTTTCTATGTGATTCAGACGGAAACTGAAACATTACCTAATTTTCATGATGCATTGCATCAGCACGATCTCATAAATCTTCTGACCAAATGGTCTTGGTCTTTTAATTCATCCCAGGATCCCTTAAGAGTCATAGTGACAGAAACTTTGGGGGTGAGTCCCTGGAAGCCAAGATGATGGGTATATTTGTCAATCATTCAATCAAAACACTGTCCATAGGGTTTTTTAGGATCTGACTTAGAGTCTCTGTTATGGGCGAACTGTGTCCCCACCAAATTCATAGGCTGAAGCCCTATGAATGTGTTTGGAGACAAGTTCTTTAAAACGATAATTATGTTAAAAGGAGGCCATTAGGGTGAGCCTTAATCTAATATGCCTGATATCCTTAAGGAAGAGAAAATTTGGACACAGGCATGTGTGTGCCCAGAGAAAAGACCGCGTGAGGACACAGGAAGAGGGTGGCCAGCTGCAAGCCAAGGAGAGAAGCTTCAAAGGAAATCAACCCTGCTGACACCTTGATCTTGGACTTCTGGTCTCCAGAAGAGAACTCCAAGAAAATACATTTCTGTAATTTAAGCCCCCCAGTCTGTGGTATCTTGTTATGGCAGCCAGAGCAAATGAATAGTCTCTAATACGTTCTTATGCCATTAGATTTTTAATTAATTAATTAATTAATTTTTGGCTGGGTTGGGTCTTTGTTGCTAAGTGCAGGCTTTCTCTAATGGGGGCGAGGGGGGCTACTCTTCTTTGCGGTGCGCGGGTTTCTCATTGCGGTGGCTTCTCTTGTTGTGGAGCATGGGCTCTAGGCACGTGGGCTTCAGTAGTTGTGGCTCACGGGCTCTAGAGCACAGGCTCAGTAGTTGTGGCACATGGGCTTAGTTGCTCCGTGGCAAGTGGGATCTTCCCGGACCAGGGATCGAACCCATGTCCCCTGCATTGGCAGGTGGATTCTTTTTTGTTTTTTTTGCGGTATGCGGGCCTCTCACTGTTGTGGCCTCTCCCGTTGCGGAGCACAGGCTCCGGATGCGCAAGCTCAGCGGCCATGGCTCACGGGCCCAGCCGCTCCGCGGCATGTGGGATCTTCCCGGACCAGGGCACGAACCCGTGTCCCCTGCATTGGCAGGCGGACTCTCAACCACTGCGCCACCAGGGAAGTCCTACCATTAGATTTTTTAAATTATAAAAGTAAAATGGGGACTTCCCTGGCGGTCCAATGGTTAAGACTTTGTGCTTCTACTGCAGGGGATACAGGTTCGATTCCTGGTAGGGGAACTAAGATCCCACATGCTTCACGGTGTGGCCAAATAAATAAATTAAAAATAAATAAAAATAAAAAATAAAACAGCACCTCTTAAAAAAGAAGAAGTAAAATGATCACATAGTAAAGTGTTAAAGACTAGATTGAACCGAATTTACTGAGCAGTTAAAACCTATTCAACAAAATACAGAAAAGAAAATGTTATTGATAGAGGTTTCCTGTGTCGTAGTGACCAGAAGTGGCCCTGGGATAGAGTGAAAAATACTTGGGCTTTGGAGACATGGAGATTTTCGTCAGAATCCTGCATCTGCCACTTAATGCCAATGTCGTTTGGGGGCAAGTTTTTAAAACCTTCTGAATGTTATTCTTTTCATTTGTGTATTGGGGGAAAATAGGATTTATGTGCAAACGCACAGTGAGGATAAAGATAACACAGTGTGGACTGAAAAAAATGCACAACCTAAAAGTTGAGAATTATGTTTTATTTGGCAGACATACTGAGGACTCAAGCCCAGGAGACAGCCTCTGAGATAGCTCTGAGGGACTGTTCCAAAGAGGTAAGGGAAGAGCCAGGATATATAGGAGTTTTTGGGAAAAAAATCCAGGTAGTTGGAACATCAAAATATTACTGTTAATTAAAGGAAAACTAGACATCTCCAGTTAATGAATTTAGCACTTTTCCATGTGTGGGAAGGTGCCAGAGTCTGGGCTTAATGAAATCATTTCTTCGATATGCACCTTAGCTATCTAGGGCCAGTATCCTGCTTTTCTCCGTCCTGAGTTCCCTCAGGATGCACCGCTGGGGTGGCTACAGTGGCTGCTGGCTTGATGGCTGCAGCATCCTTTGTTTACTTATGTGGCAGGTGACATTCTTCATCTACAATAGATATAACATGTAATTCTCTTTCTGGCCATGGAACATGCTCAACATTGGACATAGCAATTACAATGATAGCGATTCTGAACTGATTCTGGCCAGTACTTCCTTGCCAGGATGTTCATGAAACTCTTGGTCAGGAACGCCTGGTAAATGTCTGTTTTGATTTTGGTTAAGGTTCTCCCACCCCTCTTTGTGGTCATTTTCTGATTATTTTCTGTGAGTCCCAACAGTACCCATCTCACTTTTGATTTAAACTTCTTATTTTGTATTGGAGTATAGTTGACGAACAATGTTGTATTAGTTTCAGGTGTACAGCAGTGATTCAGCTATACATATACATGTAGCTATTTTTTTTTCAAATTCTTTCTTCATCTCACTTTTTTTTTTTTGCGGTACGCGGGCCTCTCACTGCTGTGGCCTCTCCCGCCGCGGAGCACAGGCTCCGGACGCGCAGGCCCAGCGGCCATGGCTCACGGGCCCAGCCGCTCCGCGGCACGTGGGATCCTCCCGGACCGGGGCACGAACCCGTGTCCCCTACATTGTTAGGCGGACTCTCAACCACTGCGCCACCAGGGAAGCCCCATCTCACTTTTATCATCACTTCTGGGCACACCAATTGCAAAGGGCCCTTGGTCATTCATCCTGGAACTGCATCAAGTCCGCCACCTGGATTTGCACTTGTCTGGCAGTTTCTGTTCTGATTGCCTCTGAACTCTATTTAGATGTTCACAGACTTGCTCCAACTTTACGATAACACCCTCTGAGGTTGTTAAGTGAGGGGAAGTTTAGAATGAATTTTGGCAGGGAAAGAACAACTTCCCAGCTGAGTTATTCCTGAGAGATTTTCATCCTATGACTATAAACTCCTTACCCCACAATTGTTTCCTCTGTTCCCCCTCAAATATCTGTCCCTCTGAGGCAGCTGGGCTTAAAAAATGTAACTTCTGCCTCATTACTGTTCTGTAGTTTAATATTTCATGAATACATACGGCTAGGGTTCACATGAACCTTGAACTGTCTTTCCAGGAGTGAGGGTAGATTCCAGATGCTCCTTTTTAACCTTGTGCTGCAGACCCTATAATTTGCCAACTCAGCATCCATTTCCCCCTTGTTCTCTGCTAATAAATTCCAATTCTGCTCAGGGCAGAAATGTGTGCAGCACAGATGAGATACTCACTTTTCCAACCTCTCCTTCAGATATTAGTGACCAGGAAACACAGTTCTGGGCAAGAAAATACAAGTAGAAATCGTCCTGAGAAAGAATTTGCTTCTTAGGATAAAAAAGGGCAGACAGGGCTGGCCTCACTGTTATTCGTCTTCTTGAAAATTGCTACCAGGTTTGAAGCTGGTATGTCCATCTTGCCACCCAGAGGCATCATCATGAGAGAAGGAGACGTATCACTAATACTTTGACATCACCGAGCTCCTGAGCCAGTGCTACCAGCTACTTACCTCCAGGTTTCTTAAGTCAGAAAGACAAATCTGTATTTATTTAGCCATTAAAATTTGAGTTTTCTGTTATTGGGAGGTGAATCCTTCTGATTCTAGAAATGATTTAATAGTTATAAAGAACTTACAAGTTGTATGCAAATTTGAAAAAAATATATATTTACCCAATTATGTTTCTTAGAATAGCATTATATTGTGAAATGTTAATAGGTGTTCCATAATGAAAGGGTTTGATAGTCAAGTAAATTTGTGTATCACTGAGATGAAGTTTAATGGATGTTCTTTTCTTTACAGCACTTCCATCCTTCCCTCCTCCCTCCCTCCCTCCCTTCCTTTCCACATATTGATGTTCTTTGTGAATCTACAAAAAAAGGTCTACAGTTTGGAACATTCCCCAGACGTATTTGACCATGGGACCTGCATTGGTTACCTACTGCTGTGTGACAAAGCAGCCTAAAACTTAGCTGAAAACCACAAACATTCATTCTCTCACACTATCCGAGGGCCGGGAACCTGAGAGTGACTCCGTCAGGTTGTGCCCAGGGTCTCTCACAGGCTGCAGTCATCTCCAGGCTCTGTGTGGGAGGGTCCACGTTAGGCCCACTGTCCACAGGCCTTCCAAGAGCCACCTGTCACTCACTCCTCACCTGCGTGGCTGTCCGCAGGCCTTGGTTTCTGCCATGAGGGCCTCTCCCCAGGACTGTCTGTCCACAGGGCAGCTGGCTTCCCTCCGTGTGAGTGATGAGAAAAAGGGAGAGAGAGAGAAAACCAAGATGGAAGATGTGTTTTTTTCAATTACTTTTTTTATTACGGTAAAATATACAGAACATTTAACAGTTTTAACAGTTTTAAGTGTACAGTTTAGTGGCTTTAAGTACATTCACGTGGTTGTGCAACCATCACTACCATCCAGCTCCAGAATATTTTTTCATCCTTCAAAACGGAAACTCTGGGCTTCCCTGGTGGCGCAGTGGTTGAGAGTCCGCCTGCCGATGCAGGGGACACGGGTTCGTGCCCCGGTCCGGGAAGATCCCACATGCCACGGAGCGGCTGGGCCCGTGAGCCGTGGCCGCTGAGCCTGCGCGTCTGGAGCCTGTTGCTCCGCAACGGGAGAGGCCACAACAGTGAGAGGGCCGCATACCGCAAAAAAAAACCCCTGAAACTCTGTACCCATTGAACAGTAATCCCCCATTCCACCCCACACCGTCCCCAGGCTCTGGCAACTGCTATTCTACTTCCTGTCTCTAGGAACGTGACTGCTCTAGGTACCTCATATAAATGGAATCATATGGTATTTGTCTGTTTGTGCCTGGCTTATTTCACTTAGCATATCTTTAAGTTTCATCTGTTTTCTAGCATATGTCGGGATTTCCTTCCTTTTTAAGGCTGAATAATATTCCGTTGTATATATATACATATTTTATTTATCCTTTCATATCCATGTGTCAATGGACACGTGGCTTGCTTCCACGTTTTAGCTATTGTGAATAATTCTGCTATGTACGAACATGGGTATACAAATATCTGTTCGAGTCCCTGCTTTCAGGTCTTTTGGGGGTATACCCAGAAGTGGAACTGCTGGATTGTATGATAAATCTATTTTTAATTTTTTGAGGACCATCACACTGTTTGCTATAGTGGCTGAACCATTTTACGTTCCCACCAACGGTGCACAAAGGCTCCAGTTTCTCACCCTCACCAAAATGTTATTTTCTGGGGTTTTTGTTTGTTCCTTTGTTTCATAATGGCCATCCTAATGGGTATGGAGCGGTAGCTCCTTGTGGCTTTGATTTGCATTTCCCTAATGATTAGCGATATTGAGCGTCTTTTCACATGCTTATTTGAACATTTGTTTCTCTTCTTTGGAGAAATGTCTATTTAAGGCCCTTTGCCTATTTTTGATTGCTTTTTGTCGTGGAGTTATAAAAGTTCTTTGTATATTCTAGATATTAATCTCTTAACAGATGTATGATTCGTAAATATAGTTCCCCATTCTGTGGATTGCCTTTTCATTCTCTTGATAGTGTCCTTTGATGCACAAATTTTTAATTTTGATAAAGTCTAATTTATCTTTTTTTCCCTCTACTTTTAGTGTCGTATCCAAGAAATCATTGTCAAATCCAATGCCATGAAGTTTTTTTTCCTGTTTTCTTCTAAGAGTCTTATAATTTTATCTTTTACATTTAGGTCTTTGATCCATTTTGAGTTAATTTTTTATGTGGTGTAAGGTAAGAGTCCAACTTCATTTTTTTGCGTATGGATATCCAGTTTTTCCAGCACCACTTGTTGAAGAGACTATTCTTTCCTCATTGAACTGTCTTGGCACCTTTGTGAAACATCATTTGTTGGTATAGGTATACGATATGGGTGTAGGTTTATTTCTTAGCTCTCTGTTCTAGTCCATTGGCATGTCTGTCTGTCTTTATGGCAGTACAATATTATTTTGATCGCTGTAGCTTTATAGCAACTTTTGAAATCAAGAAGCGTGAGTCCCTGATTTTGTTCTTTTTTAAAGACACAATGTTTTTATAACCTAATCTTGGAAATGACAGCCCATGTGCCATATTTCATTCATTAGATGTCAGTCAATACGTCAAGCCCACACTCAATGGGAGGGGATTACATAGGACTGTGAATACCAGAGGTGGTGATCAATGGGGTCACTTCAGAGGCTGCTCATCCTTTCTACAGAATATCTACTAACATTTCAGGAGACAACACTGTTCTGTAACTCATTGTGAGAAACCACGAAGCCGGGGCTCACCAGGCACCCCCAGAAAGGCCATGGCATTAACTTTTTGGTTTCTTCACATCCCTCCCAAATAGTCTAGCCAGGGTGACTCTAGAAATGGCGGACAACCAGAGTAAAGGGTGACCATTCTGGAGCTGCTCTGACAGTGTAGTTGGAGGGACAAAATGTGGAAGACACATGAGGAGAATATTTATTGACGCAAAATTCAACAAATGTTCACAAAGTGCCAAAAGTGCCAGCTGGCTGCCTAGCATTTTGCCAGAGACCAGACTCCTCTAGGACATATCAGTGCATCTGTAAGTCTCAATATGCTGGGACATTAAGGCAGGTGAGACAGTGCCGTCACCTCGGTAAAGGAACACCTGGGAACGCCATTATCACAGGAGGGTACGGGAGAATGTTATGGGCATGGAAGGTATTTCAAAAAGAGGTATTATTCATACACCCTGGGGTAGGAGGTGATTTGTGTGCAGAGAAAGTCTGTTAACCTGGATGAAGCAGGGAGTGTGTAGGAGAAAAGAATGAAGAAGAATGGAGGCCTATCAGAGGGGATTGAAATCTGCATTCCAAGCAAAGGGGAGGGAGTCTTTGTGGGAACTTGGGTAATTTGCTCCAGGTAAGCAGTCCACTGAACTGTTTTCAGCCGCTTCTTATGTGATTGCCATCCATATTTCTAAGCAACATGCTTATTTAGCTATTTCGTGATATATCACTTGTGCACAGCATCCATTCACTTCCCTTAACGTTTGATAGTATTCCTGTCAAGCCCCAAACTCTGGAGAGTCTGCATTTTTCTTCAACTCTTCATCCTTTGATGGTAATTGATCTAAGGTTTCCACTTCTTAGTGTAAGTAATTAATTTTTTCCCAGGAAGTCAACCACCTCATATGGTTTTCTAAAATCATATGCATAGTTTTGAGCAAAGAAGTCTCCTCTCTAGTTCTTTAAAGTATATTCAAAGTTTAAAAGCAAAAATTGTAGCATTGCCTGATGGGGTTTTAATGTATGTAAATGTAATGTATGAGACAACTGTAACATAAAAGAGTGTGTATAAAGAGCCCTATATGGTGGTCAAATTTCTACATTCTACTTAAAGCGGGAAGGACCCTGTTAAGAGAATAACAAGTTCTAGAATGAAAGAAATCTTTGTAAATCATGTATCTGACAAAAACCACTTGTATCTAGAATATAGAAAGAACTCTCAAAACTCATCAGTAAGACAACAAACAACCACATTTTATATGAGCAAAACTTGAATAGACACTTGACCATTGAGAATATATGGGCAACAAATAAGATAATGAAAAGATATTCAACATCATTATGCATGAAGGAAATGCAAATTAAAACCACAATGAGATACCTCAGTACACATGTTGGAATTGTTAAAATTAAAACACCGCCCAGGGACTTCCCTGGTAGTCCAATGGCTAAGACTGTGCTCCCAATGCAGGGGGCCTGTGTTCGATCCCTGGTCAGGGAACTAGATCACACGTGCCACAACTAAGAGTTTGCCTGCTGATCCCGCATGCCGCAACAAAGATCCCACACATGAAACCAAGATCCTGCGTGCCACAACTAAGACCTAGCGCGGCCACATAATAAATATTTAAAACAAAACAAAAAAAACTACCGACCATATCAAGTGCTGAGAAGGATGCAGAACAACTGGAACGCCCATACCTAGCGGGTAGGAATGAAACATGGAACAACCATTCTGGAAGAAAGCTTGGACATTTCTTGTAAAGTTAAACTCACACTTACTATGACCCAGCATTGTTGCTCTTGGATGTTTACCCTAGAGAAATGAAAAGTATACACAAAAACCTTTACACATATTTATAGCAACTTTATTTGTAATAGCCAGACACTGGAAACAACCTGAGTATCTTCAACAGGTTAAGAGATAAATTATATTACATGCATAAAATAGAAGGCTGCTCAGCGATATAAAAGAGTCAACGGTTGATGTTTGTAACAGCTTGGGTGTTATCCCATACCCAAAGGTATGATGCTGAGTGGAAGAACCGTCACAAAAGGTTACATGATGTATGTTTCCATTTACATGACATTCTCAAAAAGACAAAACTGTAGTTATGGAGAACAGACCAGAGTTTGCCCAGGGTTAGCAGGGCAGAGAGGGTGTGACTATAAAAGGAGAGCATGAGGGAGTTTCGGGTGATGGAATTGTTCTGCATCCTAGGTGGTGGTTACGTGAATATATACATATGTTCAAATTCAAAGACCTATATACCAAAATAAGTTAATATTACTCCATGATTTAAAACATAAAATTAACAATATTAATGGTGGAATCTAGATGGTAGATCTACTCATATTCACTATAAAATTCTTCCAACTACACTGCAGCTTTGACCTTTTTCATAATACATCAGGGAAAAAATTACCAATGCCTAGACCTCCGTCCATTCAGACTGCTATAACAGAATACCATAGACTGGGTGGCTTACACAATAGGAATTAATTTATCGCAGTTCTGGAGGCTGGTAAGTCCAAGATCAAGATGCTGGCAGATTTGGGATTTGGTGAGAACCCACTTCCTGGTTCATAGGTGGCCATCTTCCCTCTGTGTCCTCACATGGTGGAAAGGGTGAGGGAGCTCTTGTGGGGCCTCTTTTATAAGGGCACTAATCATATTCATAAGGGCTCCACCCCCATGACCTAATCATCTTCCAAAGACCCCACCTCCTAACATCACATTCAGGATGAGGATTTCAGCGTATGACTTTCGGACAAGGGGGGAGGAACACAAACATTATAGCAGCCTCACTCCCAGAAATCCTGATTTAATTTGCCAAGAAGGTGTGAGCATTCATGTTTTATAAAGCTCCCTGGGGCAGTGGGGATGGGAAAGGTAGGACCAGCGGTGAGGACAAAGCCTTGTAAAGCTGTGTCGTCCGACCATTCTTATTCCTCTACGTGGATTCTTTCTTCCCCCCTGCAACCCACCTTTCTGATTTTCTCCCATAATAGACTTAACTAGATGTGGCAGCTGAATCCTTAACCACATTATTTTCTCCTGGTCCTCTCCTTCTGTTATCAGCTGTTTTCATTCTCACACTTGAAACTGAGGTCTGATCTGTTTCCTTTCAGTTTGTATTTACGTTATTTGCAGTCTTACAATCACTGGTGTAAACACTCCACACCTGCATGCCTTTGCTCATGTAGTTTTCTCTCTTCCAGAAATTTCTTCTACTTGTTCCTACAAAATAACTCTATTCTAAATTACCTTAAACGCGGAGCCGAGGGCCATTCCCTAAGGAATTCCAAGTATCGCGGTCTGGATAATGTGCGTGAGGTCTTTGCATCACCTGCGTGAGAGGGTGATAATTAGGAAGAGAGGGGCGGGGAGGAGAATTGTACCAACGGGTTCAGAAGCAGGCAGTGGGAAGAAGCCAAGGAAGCCAGGCAGGACTAGAATCCCAGAGGCAGTGTGGAATACTGGAAGGAATCTGGGCAGAGGTCAGTACGCTGCATCTACTGTGTCCCAGTCTGGGCTCTTCTAGGAAATACTCTGGGACTCAGACCATCCACTTAATGTCTTCAGGATTCAGTTGCATCACTTGGAGAATATGGGATTTGAACCAGATGACCTCTAAGTTCTCTCTCATTTCTAGCATTTGGCAGTTCTACAATTCGGACAGAGGATTTTGTAAGTCTAGGATCCAAGAGGGAGAGGCTATTATTAGTCATTTTCACATGATCGTACATTAATTAAATGAACTTGCTTTCTCAGAAACTGACATAGCCTGACACTGAAGAAAAATGAGTTTTGATGAGAATGCAGAAACAGAGCATGTAATTTGGAAGCACGGGGATGTTTTAAAGGAAAGGTTAGACTGAGAGGGTGAAGCCCTACAAGAGGGCACTGGTGAGGTTCCTGTATCCTCATTTTACAGATGAGAAACAAGGTCAAGAAACATGACAATGTCACCCACCTAGCAAGGGAGGTCATCTGAATTTGAACCCAGGTATGTCACGTTCCAAAGTGTAAAAGAGGGGTGGTCTGGGAAGTGGAAGAAAAACATAGAAGGAAGGAAGGGGGATTTGGGACTAAGCTCAGGTACTCTGAACATCTCTCAACATCTCAGGCCAAACTGATGTAGGATTGCTTTTTCCTTCTTCTGCATCCAGAGATGCCCCTGGGTCCTTTCCTAGGCTCTGTGCTCCTGGCCTAGGACGAGGAAGAGATGGCTTCAGCAAGATGCTCTCAGGAAGACCTGGGATGTTTTCTGCAGCCAGTCAGTTCCTGCTAAGACAAAGCATTTGGGGGAGAATCGAAGATTTACTCAGGTTTTCTGAAATGGGGGATTTTAGAGAAAGTTGACCACATGAGATGATTATGAGTCTCTTGCTCAGATAACAGTGGGGCGCTAGGGTAACACTTCGGTTCTTAGGGTGCACGAGTGGTCCTTTTTGATGTTCACTAGAATTGCAAGGTGGCAGAGAGCAAGTCCTCACAGGCCTGGCATTCGGACAAGCCAGTGACTCAGAGGTCTGTGAATATACTCGTTTGGACCGGACACCATCAGGTGCTGGTGGGGACAGAAGAGTGGTGTAATAGGTGTCATACAAAGTCCTCCCAGACCATGGCCTGAGCCACCACGTGAAGCATCTACAGAAAGGTCTTGTTAGCACGAGTCTAGAAAGAAACAGCTCACACACACCACTTGGTGGCAGTATGGCGCGCCCCTTTGTTTCTAGTAAGTGGCTCTGTTTTCCGGATCTAAAGAGTCATATTCCTTTGGGTTAAACCAGCTACCCTTTCCTTCCTCCCTCCCCGAGTGTCCCTGTTCCTACATATCCTGAGCTTCTGTGTGTGTGTGTGTGTGTGTGTGTGTGTGCGCGCGCGCGCGTGCGATGCGGGGGGGGGGGGGGTGGGGTTAGACGGGGGAAGGATAAATGTTTAGGATCGATTCCTTCCCCTGCTTTCCTCTCCCCTCCTTTCGTCACATCATCTTTCTGTTCCTCTGAAGCAGCTCGGTTAGGTCTTTATTAATAGAGACATAATGAATTAAAAAAAAATAGATGGCAAGTCTAAACACAACACCGTGGGGGAAATTCATTTCTAGGCTGAGATGTAAAATACTTCTGTTCAAAATATTCCTTAGGGGAAAATCCTAAAAAGAGGAAATAAGATATTTTTCGAAAAATGAACGGGTGCTGTTTGCCAAGGGCAAACGGGCAGAGGTAGCAGAAGGTGGAGCCTCAAGACGTCAAATGTATCAATAGAGCTGCTCTGCCATCTGGTGGCCAAAGTGGCACCTGCACTTTGTAAACTGCGTGGTTCCCAGACTTAGATGTTTATGAATTATAAAAAAGGAAAAACAAGCAAGCAAACAAAAAGTCCCACAAAAAGCCCAGGTAAATAAATAAATCCAGCTCAGGGTGGCACCTTTTTAGTTTTCCAGGTAATACTTTTTTTAAAATCCAGCATCTATGGTTACCATCATCTTACTCTTCAAGGGCAATAATTCATAAAGAAAGTGTTTTTGTAGAAAAAAAGGGCAGCCCTTTTAATTGCATACCTAGGTTAATGAACGTATAATCATATTTTTCTTATTTATTTATTTTTTTCTTTTTTGCGGTACGCGGGCCTCTCACTGCTGTGGCCTCTCCCGTTGCGGAGCACAGGCTCCGGACGCGCAGGCTCAGCGGCCATGGCTCACGGGCCCAGCCGCTCCGCGGCATGTGGGATCCTCCCGGACCGGGGCACGAACCTGCATTCCCTGAATCGGCAGGCGGACTCCCAACCACTGCGCCACCAGGGAAGCCCTTTTTCTTATTTTTATAGTTTTGTTACAAAGGGGTGAAAAACTTAACAAGATTTGGCACTGGTCTAAGGACTGGCGTTTGAGAACCACTGGTATAAAACACTTCATACAATTATTTAAAATCATTTATAAATATCTGGGGCCTCTGAAATATTTTGACATAGGGACTTGGAGTTAAAGCACCATACTCAAAATTGTCTTTAGTGGTTATTTTTAACCAAACACTTTTTAAAATTGTCACTATTTCACAGTTTCTGAGTTGTAAAGATTCCTGTGGGGTTTTCACATTTGTTCCATCTTTTCCTGGCTTAAGAATAAATTGCCTTGGAATTCCCTGATGGTCTGGGTTCAATCCCTGGTCGGGGAACTAACATCCCACAAGTTGTGGTGTGGCCAAAAAAAAAGAATAAATCATCCTAGTATTTTCACAGTAATTTTACTGGTGTTAGTAGCACGTTGTGTTTCTCTGGTTCAGGCGTCTCTAAATTTTTGTTGTAAAAATCATGTTTGTGCATTCGCCCCTTGTTTTACGTGTGCTTATTTTATGAAGTTCATAATGTATTATCACGTATTGTATATGTTATAAAGCATACTTGTGGCTTGCATGTAAAGTGAGAGCATTCTTGTTGGGGACTGTGACCCTTACCCTGTGGGGTCTGTGATAAGTCAGTGTAATTAGTATTAGAATCCAATTGTCGGGGTGCAGTACTTTCATGTCCTCATTTGTAAAGTGGGACGTAATGATAGTATTTAGCTAATACACTTCTCAGTACAGGATAGTTCATGTATTAGTACATGCTTCACATTAGGCAAACTAAATACTGTTTGGATGGCAATTCTTCAAAAATCAACATAGGGCTTCCCTGGTGGCGCAGTGGTTGAGAGTCCGCCTGCCGATGCAGGGGACACGGGTTCGTGCCCCGGTCCGGGAAGATCCCACATGCCGCGGAGCGGCTGGGCCCGTGAGCCATGGCCGCTGAGCCTGTGCGTCCGGAGCCTGTGCTCCGCAACGGGAGAGGCCGCAGCAGTGAGAGGCACGCGTAGTGCAAAAAAAAAAAAAATCAACATAAAGTCAAAATCACACAGCAATCACTTTGCACTTCTGAATTTTACCTAGGAGAAGAAGCAGGAGAAAATATTAAGGACAATTTGAAAAGTGGAGCAATAAAGAAAATTTCCTATCAGGTAGTAAAACATCTAATGCTACTTTACTGAAAACAGTGAGCTGCTACTATCAGAATAGAATAGTAACATAGTAAAGAGAATTCAGAGACAGGAAGGACCCAAGAAAACTTGGGTTTTCTTAGTGAGATGAGCACAGCAGAGTTCATTGTGCATCCCCAAAGTTGTATGGTTTTATAACCAAGTTGACAAAATATTTAAGAAAGCTGTAAACCTAATTAAGAGTTTTACTTTCTCAATTTTAACATCAGATTTACACATTTAAAAACATATTTCTCATCTGCAAAATATTCAGAACATTCATAAAAAAGACTCAGCATTGCTTTAACTTTAAAGTTAGAATAGAATGCTTATCATGTTAATGAATGAAACGGTATTTCAACAGCATCTTTTCAAATTAATGGGGAATAAATATATATTCAACCAATGGTCTAGGAGAAATGAATAATGGTTTGGGCAATAGTTAATTTTCTTTAACTTGCAACCCTCATGGACATAAATTCCACATTCGTTAAAAAGTTAAAAGATTGAAAATAAATCATTAAAAAGTTAGAAGAAAATGTAAGTGAATATTTTTCTGATACTAACAAAAGGTAAGACCTTTTCAAGCATAAAAGCAAAGGAACCATAAAGGAAAACACTCGTAGAGTTAATCTCACAAAATTAAAAACGTACAGATGTTAAGCAATTAATATCAGAAGTGACAAACTACAAAACATTTACAATGTGTATCAGAAAAAAATTTTAAAACTGTTACAGTAATCAAGATTGGCAAGGTTATAGTGAAGACATGGATGGGCAGCCTTTAAGGGCCAGATAGTTAATATTAGCCATCTTGGGCCTCACATTCTCTGTGATCACAACTCAACTCTGTCATGTGACACAGAAGAAACCCTGGACAACAGGTATACAGACGGGCATGGTTACATTCCAATAAAACTTTACTTATGCACACTGAAATCTGAATTTCATATAATTTTCATGGGTCACAAAATATTTTTCTTTCTTTGACTTTCTTCAACTTTTAAAAAATGTGGAGACTCTTCTTAGCCCTGGTGGCTAAGGCCAGATTTGACCCACAGGCCATAGCTTGCTGACCTCTGGTGAAGATACATGTGGTGAAAGGAGCTTCACGGAACATTCATGTTCTTGAGGATGGTGAGTTGCATTAGGCCCACTACTAGGGCTTATCAGAAAATAAATCTGTGGGGACGTGGGACAAAGAGTGGAGTGATATTCAGTGGAGAATGTGGAGCCCTCAATGTTTTGTGGGTCTGGTACCACCAGGCAGGAGGGAAGGAGTGGGGTCTGTTAGGATCATGCTGTAATGCTCCAGGGCAGGTGAGGGGGGATGGATGCCAGAGATGGTGTGAAGATGGAATTGGCCATTAAGGAAGGTTCAGAATGAGAGTGACAGAGAGATTCTGACCTGCGTAACTGGAAGGGTGCCCGCCCCGTGACCAGAAAGGGAACAGATGAAGAACTCATCTTAGCTGTGATCTGAGGTACCAGAAAAATACTCAGGTGGATAGAATCCAAGAGAGAGCCAGAGCAAGACTGGAGGATGGATTTGAGAGACATCTCTGGGATGTCCAGAGGAGTGGAGAACTTTGGACCATGCGCAATACTGAAAGCAAGAAAAGGAACAGGAATGGCTAAGGATGGAGTTCGCAGTGTCAGTCCTGACTCCATCATAAACTTCAGGAATTTTACCGGGATTAAGTCTCATAGGAAAATTATGAGCATCACAAGCGATCACTGGATAAAGTAGTTTTCACACTGCCCTGTCCTTAGAGGTGCTGGCTACTATTATTGTTACCAAAGAGTTGAATAAAAGGAGACTCTGGAGAAGGCTATGTTGGGACAAGGGACTTTCCAGTTCCAGTGGCCTGTGGTTCCCAGCTGTGCTGTTGGCATTTCTGATGGGGAGCGGTGGGTGGGTGATGTTTCGTAACTGTTAGGTTACCTCAGTAGAAACTAATCGTGTTGGTGGATTTTCAATTCGTTAATGAAAAGCGTTTCTTTTTCTTGCTCTAAGGTGTTAATTTTGGGGTCAAGTAGATCCTCATGATGTTTGGTTTCCTTGGAGATGCTAGATGCAGAAAAAGCCTTGATTGACACAGTGACTCAGCAGAGCTGGGGCTGCTGCGGGGCTCCCCTCTGGCCTGGCCAGACTCTACCCACTTGTCTCCCATCCTGAAGCCCTAGGGCTGATGCCAAAGACCACTTGGGTTGTTAAGCAGCTTGCCAGGAGCCCTAGGACCCTAGAATCATTCTCACAGCAGCCTTTTCAAGATAGCCCACACTACTTAGTGTTCTGACACCCAGAGTCAAAGGCTCCCAACTCACACACTTGTATCCTTCTGATGTGGGGACTGGGTTTTGCTGAATATCCTTACAGATTGTCTCTGTACTTGTTCTATGAATGACTGTGAGAAGACCATTACAATTTCCAACTATAATTGCTTATTATTTTCTTTTCCTCATTTCAACTCTTACAAGTTTTCCTTCATGCGTTTCAGATTCTCTTACTAGGCAGTTATACATTTAAAATTTATATATCATCTTGCTCTATCAATCATTATGAAATGACCCTCTTTGTTCCTAGTAATATTCCTTATCTTGAGGTCTATTTTGTCTGATATTAATATAGGCACTCCATCTCTTTTAAACTTACTGTTTACACGATATATCTTTCTCTGTGTTTTTTTACTGTCAAACTATTTGTGTTTTGGAATTTAAAGTGCACCTCTTGTAAACAGAAAATAATTGGATATTGTATTTTTTTTTACATCTTTTTTGGAGTATAACAGCTTTACAATGGTGTGTTAGTTTCTGCTTTATAACAAAGTGAATCAACTATACATATACATATGTTCCCATATCTCCTCCCTGTCCCACCCCTCTAGGTGGTCACAAAGCACAGAGCTGACCTCCCTGTGCTATGTGGCTGCTTCCCACTAGCTATCTCTTTTACATTTGGTAGTGTATGTATGTTCATACTACTCTCTCACTTCATCCCCGCTTACCCTTCTGCCTCCCCATATCCTCAAGTCCTTCTCTACGTCTGCGTCTTTATTCCTGTCCTGCCCCTAGGTGCTTCAGAACCATTTTTTTTTTTTTTAGATTCCATATATATGTGTTAGCATACGGTATTTGTTTTTCTCTTTCTGACTTACTTCTCTTTGTATGACAGACTCTAGGTCCGTCCACCTCACCACAAATAACTCAGTTTCGTTTCTTTTCATGGCTAATATTCCATTGTATATATGTGCCAAATCTTCTTTATCCATTCATCTGTTGATGGACACTTAAGTTGCTTCCATGTCCTGGCTATTGTAAATAGAGCTGCAATGAACATTGTGGTACATGACTCTTTGAATTATGGTTTTCTCAGGGTATATGCTCAGTAGTGGGATTGCTGGGTCATATGGTAGTTCTATTTGTAGTTTTTTAAGGAACCTCCATATTGTTCTGCATAGTGGTGGTATCAATTTACATTCCCACCAACAGTGCAAGAGGGTTCCCTTTTCTCCACACCCTCTCCAGCATTTATTGTTTGTAGATTTTTTGATGATGGCCTTCTAACCCATGTGAGGTGATACCTCATTGTAGTTTTGATTTGCATTTCTCTAATGATTAGTGATGTTGAGCATCCTTTCACGTGTTTGTTGGCAATCTGTGTATCTTCTTTGGAGAAATGCCTATTTAGGTCTTCTGCCCATTTTTGGATTGGGTTGTTTGCTTTTTTGGATATTGCGTTTTTATCCTGAGGGATAATCTCTGCATTATGAGTAAAGGGTTTAGTCTATTCCCATTTAATGTAATTATTGTTACAATTAGATGTAGGTCTGCTCTTTTGATATTTGTTTTGTATTTGTCTCGTTCTTTTTCTGTTTGTCTTTACTAAATCTTTTCTTATTAAACTGAATTTTTTTGTTAACTATTTTTAGTTACGCAATTGTAATTCTGTCGACTTTTTAGCTATACTTCTTTGCATTTTGTGGAGGAGTTGTTTTAGGGATTGCAGTATGTATGTTTAAGGTTCATGATATACATATATTAATACCAAATTCCTATAAAATCTAGAAAATGTGCACCATTAGAGCTTCAATTATTCTCCTCTTCAGAGCTATTGTTATCTTATATCCATATCTATGCATAATAAACCCTACAATAGAGTTTTATAATTTTTACTTTAAACACTGATATATCTTTAAAATAAGTTGAGAGGAAAAGAAAAAAAATGACACAAAATTTTATGTTTCCTGACAAATATACTATTCCCAGTGTTCTTTATTCTTTTTCTAGAATCTGAGTTAGCCTCCAGTAACATTACCCTTCAGCTCCAAGGATTTCCTTTAGAATTTCTTGTAGTGTAGGTCTGTTAGCAGCAAATTCTCTCCATTATTGTTTATCCAGAGATGTCTCTATTTTACCTTTATTTTTTATTTATTTATTTTTTTTGCGGCATGCAGGCCTCTCACCGCTGCGGCCCCTCCCGCTGCGGAGCACAGGCTCCGGACGTGCAGGCCCAGCGGCCACGGCCCACAGGCCCAGCAGCTCTGCGGCATGCGGGATCCTGCCGGACCGGAGCACGAACCCGCGTCCCCTGCATCGGCAGGCGGACCCCCAACCACTGCACCGCCGGGGAAGCCCTACCTTTATTTTTAAAGGACATTTTCACTGGATGTTGATTCTTGTTTGGTAGTTTGCTTGTTTTTTTCTTCAGCATTTTGAATGTGTTCATCCAGTGTCTTCAAACCTCCATTGTTATCTAATGAGCAATCAGCTATTAATCACACTGTTGTTTCCTTATATGAGTTTTATCTTTTCTCTCTCTGCTTTCAAGGTTTTGTTTTGTGTTTAGCTTTTAGAAGCTGTAATATGCTTTGTTCAGCTATGGTTCTTTTTGTATTTATCCTATTTGGGTTTTGTCGAGTGTCTTGGAATTGTTAGTTGTGGTTTTTCATCAAATTTGGGAATTTTTAGGCTATTCTTTCTTTTTTTTTTTGCGGTATGCGGGCCTCTCACTGTTGTGGCCTCTTCCGCTGCGGAGCACAGGCTCTGGACGCGCAGGCTCAGCGGCCATGGCCCACGGGCCCAGCCGCTCCACAGCATGTGGGATCCTCCCGGACCGGAGCACGAACCCGCGTCCCCCGCATTGCCAGGCGGACCCTCAACCGCAACCACTGCGCCACCAGGGAAGCCCAGGCTATTATTTCTTTAAATAGTCTTTCTGCTTTAAATAGATTTCCCTTTCGTGCTCTCTGTTCCTTCAATTATACATGTATAGGAATTCTTTATATTGTTTCACAGATCTCAAGACTATTCATTTTTCTTCAGTCATTTTCTTTCTATTCTTTGGATTGGATACTTTCTATATTCAAGTTACTGATTCTTTCTTCTACCATCTTAGATCTGCTCTTGAGCCCATTAGTGAATTTTTCATTCTTTTTACTTTTCAGCTCTGGAAATTGCATTTTTTTTTTTTTTTTTTACAAAATAGTGTTAATTTTCCTGTTGATAATCCTATTTGATCATTCATTCTTGGTATAATTTTCTTTAATTTTTTGCACATTTTTCTGCATTCGTTTAACATATTTACAATGGCTATTTGAAATTTGTCTCCTAAATCTAGCACATGGGGCTCCAGGCAGTCAGTTTCTATTGATCATATATTATTTCCTGAATAAGGGTCGTACTTTCCTATTCTTTGCATGTTGATGCTGTTGTAAACTGGACATTGTAATTAATAGGTTGCAGTGACTTTGGATTCTGTTCTGTTCTTCCGTGGGTTGCTTTTAAATTTTTGTTAAATAATTAGTAATCATCTAACTTGTTTAGACTCAAACTACCAAATCTTTCTCCTCTGTGGTGTGCAGCTGCTAATGTCTCTGCCCATTTTTTTCAGTGTGACTTTGGTGCTTCTCCTGTACTTGTACATAGTTTAGGGGTCAGTCAGTGATATATGGGCAGACAGGAAGGCTTCTGTTCTTTGCTGCCCAAGCTGTTTGTGGTTTGAGGAGCATATTCCAAGGCACAGCGTATTTATAAGTCTTGCTTACCTTTTTTTTGAACTCCCTGATATTTTCAGCACACATGTAGCTTAGCAGTCAGCCAGGGCTGTGTGAAGAGTTTGTTATCTCAGCCCTTCTATGGTTTTCTGGCTTCCAAAGTTTCCTTGCTGTATATTTATCAGCTCTGATACACATCAGTAACTAAGTCTTCCTCTTCTGGTTAGTAAAGCTGTGGGTTTATACCACCTAAACTGGGGACAATAGCAATGTTCCTTGGCAGTAAGGCCATCAATGTGCCATTCTCACTAAATGCATTAGCAATTTTTCATGAGTGAATGCTTCTCAAGTTGTTGCCTTGAAACAACAACTTCTCAAGATGTTTTTCAGTGTGCTGAAATGGCTTCTTTTATAATTTTGTCTGGTTTTATACTTGTTTTCTTCTGAAGGGAATCCCCCAACTTCCTCATACCATCATTATTGGAAATAGAGTGTTTGTACATATACATTTTAAAGTTCTTTCTTTTTTTTAAGAAACATTTTATGACCAATGCTATTGATGGTACATGAGGCAAAAGTGTGTGGAAAAATAACGATAACAACATCTCTAAGGCATTCTGAAGAGTTGCAGTCTGAATAAGTTTAAGAAATATCTTGATTTATTTTGCAGTTATTTTCTTGTTTCTTCCTATGTTCAAGAATGATCTATGAAATTAATCTGTGCTATGTGTAAATGCATGTGATTTTTTTTCTTTAGGACTAAACCAAGGATTGGCATTTCCAGATGGAAAATATGAACTTAAAAATGGTTTTGGCTATATATTAAGATAGGCTTGATTTTGAACATCTTGCCCACATTCATTGGATTCCTGTCTGGTCTTGTAATCACTTTTGCTTCCTGACTACATAACTGCTTTATTCAGCCATTCACCTATACATCTTACTGTGTGGTTCACACTGTAATACGCTGGCAGTACAAAGGAACACAGTCCTTCCTTGTTTGGGAGCTGATGTGTTAGTGACTGGGGCAGGTAAACCAATTGCTATACAATACATGTGCTCTAGACCAGTGTTCACTAAGTGCTCTGAACCCACAGAGTAGGGAGTTCTAATATGTCCTGAGTCAGGGGAGGTGGTGACACCTGAGGTGAATCTTGATGTTTTATTTATCTATTTATTTTTTTTGCGGTACGCGGGCCTCTCACTGTTGTGGCCTCTCCCATTGTGGAGCACAGGCTCTGGACGCATAGGCTCAGCGGCCATGGCTCACAGGCCCAGCCGCTCTGCAGCATGTGGGATCCTCCTGGAGAGGGGCACGAACCTGGGTCCCCTGCATCGGCGGGTGGACTCTCAACCACCGCACCACCAGGGAAGCTCTTGATGCTTTATTTTTATTATTTTTTTATAGTATTAAAAAAATATATATATTTATTTATTTTGGGCTGCGTTGGGTCTTTGTTGCTGCACATGGGCTTGCTCTAGTTGCAGCAAGCGGGGGCTACTCTTTGTTGCGATGTGCAGGCTTCTCATTGCGGTGGCTTCTCTTGTTGAGGAGCATAGGCTCTAGGCGCGCAGGCTTCAGTAGTTGTGGCATGCGGGCTCAGTAGTTGTGGCACACGGGCTGAGTTGCTCTGTGGCATATGGGATCTTCCCGGACCAGGGATCGAACCCATGTCCCCTGCATTGGCAGGTGGATTCTTAACCACTGTGCCACCAGGGACGTCCAATTCTTCTTATTTTTTTAATTGAAGTATAGTTGGTTTACAATGTTAATTTCTTCTGTACAGTAGAGTAATTCAGTTACACGTATACATACATTATTTTTCTAAATATTCTTTTCCATTATGGTTTATCATGGGATATTGACTATAGTTCCCTGTGCTATACAGTAGGACTTTGTTGTTTATCCATCCTATATATAATAGCTTACATCTGCTAACCCCAACCTCCCATTCCATCCCTCCCCCAACCCCCTCCGCGGGATTTTGATATTTTAGTTGGTGTTATTAAGTGAAACGGGAGGTCAACAGGAAGCAGAGGGAATCACGTGTAGAAGTGCACAGGCATAAATATGGCACCCTCAGGAAAGGGAGCAACTGGGTATGGCTGAATGACTCTGTGTGTGTGTGTGTGTGTGTGTGTGTGTGTGTGTGTGTGTGTGGTAGGAGATAAAACTGGAAAGGCAGTTTGCAGTTAGAATGTGAAGGGCTTTAGAATGCCAAAGGTCTTAGGAGCTTCTGGGGGTTTTGATTTTTGAACACATTTGTTTAATATAATTTATATGTGTGTGGAACCTGCTGACTGGGCTGATGGAGAAGAGAGAGAAATCACTTGGTGAAGATGCTTAAGACTCAAAGGTAAGGTCAACTAATTCTCCAGCGCTGTTGGAAACAGGCAAGATATTGTCTTGTGTGGTACTATGATTCCTATGGGGTGCCTAGTGTGGGTTGTAAGCCTTAAAAGGGAAGGGTGAAAGAAAGTCTTCTGTTGTTTACCACTCTGCTGTGTTCATGTTCTCTATAATAAGATAATCAGATAAGGAGAGTGTCCTGGACACATGCCCAAGCTGGCTGGCCACTGGGAAGAGAGTAAGGACTTATATTAAATTCTGCAAACTCACATTCACCTCCAGGTTCACATTCCCTCGGGCTAAGCTAAACTATTATAGTGGGAATGAATCTCAGTCTACAAACCCAGTTGTGCAAAGCAAAGCATATCAAATTTCTTAATTTCCTTTAAATCAAATTGCTTCTGACTTAAAATCTCTAATCAACTTGCTGGCAGGAAATTAAGCCTCAGTTATTATTGGAGTTCTCCACCCCAAGAACATACAAAGGTCCAAAGGTCACCCAGTGCTAAAGCATTGGGGATGCCCTTCCGGTCAATGGTTGCCAGTCACTGTTTGCTGAGTAGCCCAAGTCTCTATGAGTTTGTCCCTTTAGGACCATTGCCCAGCTGTCTCCATGCTACAGGCAGAACATAGGAAAAATTTCCAAAACTTTAGATCTCACTGCTTGCTGAAGTATACCACAGTAGAAGAAAGTTACAAGAAGCATCTGATACAGTGTTGGAGACTCAAAGTCTTCTTGGAAGGAGTGTTTTTTCTGCCAAAGCATTCTGCTTCGCTTGTTATTCTTCCTTCTTCTTCTCTTGAACCTTCTAGTTAAATAATTTTTAACTCTTTTCCTCCCCATCCCGTCACCCCAGCTCTGGTGCCTCTAGAGTGGTCTGGTCCACTGCCTTTTTCTTGATCTGCATCTTGCTGTTGTCTTTCCTACAGAGATACAATAACCACCTACACCATGCAAGCAACACATTTTCCAACAGTAAAAAGTGTTATAAAAGAGTTAGGAAGGAGGGTAAGTATATGTTCTCTTTTTTTTAAGGCCCCCTGAGTATATGGCTTTCTTCTTATGGGTCTTAAGGATCCATCTACCAATGGGTAGATGAGGATTCTTAAAGAAGGAATGTAAAGGAGAAGGGAGTGGGAGAGGAAGAGGAGAAAGGCAGACTCTACCTTTTCATTTTCTCCCCCGTCTTGAGGCTGAGATACTCAGTAATCCCAGAGCCTTTGCCTCTGCCATGTGGTTCAGCAAGTCACTCCCTACCTCCCTGCCACATACAGATGCCACTGCAGAAACGAGTTCGGGAGACGAAGCAATCTGAGGACATGGGTATTCAGTGTTCCATATAGAGACTAAGTATTCCCTAAAGGGACAATTTGGAGTACTGGACTGGATTCAACCCAGTCCAGGCAGAGTCTCCTTCCCACTTAACCATTGGGTGGGGACTTAATGAGGAACACTGGATCAGTAAGACACAAAATAGATAAGCTGACTTTCTCTCACAACTGAGCGTACTGTGAGTAGGTTTCCACCCACACGTGCCATATGGAGGAGGGATATGGGATAGAGGGAGGGAATTTTAAAGGCTGCAGCACAAATAAAGGCAGAGACGAGAAAGTTTGGGGTATGTCTGGAGAGTATTGTGCAATCCAGTTTGGCTGAAATGTTGAGCATATATGGGGCAATAATGGAACATGGGGCCGGAAAATTGGGCTAAATTTTAGAGGGCTTTGTTTATTGGAGTGAGAAATATGTAGATATATCAGTGAGGATTGAGCATTGTCAACAGATTTAGAAGAGAGGGATGCCATTAGAGGATAACTCTTCATCTATTGGGTTAAATATCTGAACACTTTGACCTACAAAAATAAGGTCCTTTTAAGGTTCCACCTAACATTTAAGGGCAACTATGTTGACTTCCTGTGACATCAAGGCTAGTTTTCACTTGTTGGCTCAGGATCCGCCAGCAGCAACCTCTTAATGGGCATGTTAAACTAATTCTTTGATTATTTGTCCCACTATTTGCTAATCCTCTTAGTTATGTTTTCATAGATCCATAATTCCTTGTTTTTTATTCTCTCTATAGGATATCATTGAAAGTCATTGTCAAATGCTTTGATAAAATCTGTTTTAGTGCAGTGACACTGTCAGTGAAAGGAACAAGGTTAATCTGATGTGGTGTGCTCTTGGTGAACCAGTTCTGTTTCTTCATGGTCATCATTTCCCCCATCAGTATTTCCAAACAGCCCTGTAAACGTCCACTCTTCAATCTTGCTCGAGTGTAACATCAAGACAGCCTGACTATTTTCAGAATCCCCTGTCTCTCAGTTTCCGGTAATTCTCCCACTTTCTACAACAGATGTATTTTACTATATATATATATATATATATATATATATATAGTACACACACACACACACACACACACACACACACACACACACACACATAGTGTGGAGGAGAGGAGGAAAGCACTGTGTAACATAGCAGCCTTTTCTATAAATGTATACGGTTTCTCACATGTTTTTCTTTTCTTCTAGAGTGTTAGCTCTTAAAGTGAGGACCCAGACTAACCATTTTAGAGAATTTGGGAGTTTCTATGTTTCAACAAGCCCTCTCGGTAATTCTACTGCACACTGAAGTTTGAGAATAATTGTTCTAGAGAAATCTTATATTATGTGATAAAATGGACCCTAAACAAATATAATCTTCAGTGATTTCAATTAAAAATTAATGTATTAACTACTAAATGTCGAGCACTTTCTATTAGACACCCTCAGTTTAGTTTTTCGACGTGTGAATTACTATCTTCATTTTATAGATGAAGAAATTGAAGTTCAGAAAAGTGAGCAATTCCGAATCCAGAGCTCTGTCCACTATCCTAAGATTTGTAAAATACAGAAAATGTTCAGTTAACAAATGTCATGGCAATGTCATTTAAAAATAGCATATTTGTTGTTGTTGCTGTTTTCATTTTAGGCAAAATGTATGCACTGTTATACATTTTGAAGTCTGTCACTATTATTGGGACTGGTTGAGGGTTTTTTCCCCATAATAAACTGACTGGCACATTTAATTAACAAAACCTGTCCTGTGAAAGGTGAAATACAGTTAAACACAAATTGACAAGTCAATGCCCTTGAATAATTGAGAGATGAATGGAAGCTTGTACACGAATACATCTACAGATGTACTGTACACACCAGCATTTCCCAAGCTGCTCTATGAAGCTTTGCTACTCACAGTGGGTCTGTGGACCAGCTGCATTGGAATCAACTGGGAAAAAGTTAGAAATGAACAATCTCGGGCCCCACCCCAGACCTACTGAATCAGAATCTGCCTTTTAAGAATAAATCCATGTGGACTTTCCCAGTGGTGCAGTGGTTATGAATCCGCCTGCCAATGCAGGGGACACGGGTTCGAGCCCTGGTCCGGGAAGATCCCACATGCCGTGCAGCAACTAAGCCTGTGCGCCACAACTACTGAGCCTGCGCTCTAGAGCCCATGAGCCACAACTACTGAGCCCGAGTGCTGCAACTACTGAAGCCCACGCGCCTAGAGCCTGTGCTCTGCAACGAGAAGCCACCGCAATGAGAAGCCCGCACACCGCAATGAAGAGTAGCCCCCGCTTGCCGCAACTAGAGAAAGCCCACGCGCAGCAATGAAGACCCATCGCAGCCAAAAAAAAAAAAAAAAGAATAAATCCATGTGAGTCATAGTAAAGTTTAACAAGCTCTGCTCTGAAGAGTAGTTTCTTGAAAGATAATGATAGGTTTTCTGTCAGTCGAGGGTACCATTGTCAAACAAACTTGAGAACACCTGCATTTAACAGGTGGATTTAAACAAGGTCAAACAGGTATCCTACCCTGAATTGTAAAGGTCTGATTGGAGGTAGTAGGAGGAGGAGCGTTGCTCAAATTTAAGGTCACTTTCAGGTCTAAGACTGTGGTTCTCTGACCTACAAGATAAATATCCTCAGAAACATGCCCACCTTTCTAATCCCTCCTTCATCTTTTGTTTGTCCTGATAGACACTATAGCATAATTTATTACATCGTCACTCCATCAAGACACTGGATAAAACACTGAGCAGAGATGATCCCATTTACCTTGTGGAGGAGTTATCAATACTTCTGTTTTACAGATATGTAAACTGAGGCACAGAGATGTTAATTAACTGACTCAAGATCCCACAGATCATAACTGGCAGGGCTGGGATTCAAATCCAGGCAGTCTGGAGCTGTAGAATCTATGGTATTAATTACTATTCTATATGCTTGTTCAGATCTGTGTGACTTCAAAACTTTGGGCATGTGACAACTTGTGAAGAAAAGTAAATAATGACAAAAAAAAATTTAAAGATTTAAAGGCATTTGATTTTTATTTAGTGTATAAACAATATTTTTAAAATGGCATTTAATTTTTGACGACTTAATGCACTCACACGGTTCAAGGACCAAAACACAGAAAGGGGCAACTTGATGCAAACTTTCTCTGCCTCTCCCAGCCATCCAGTTCCCCTTTCTGGAAGCAAACAATGTTGTTAGTCTCTCATGTATCACTCCACAAACATTTTAGCAAATGCCTACATGCGTGTGCTTATGTATATTTCCTCTTCCTACCTTTTTTGGACAAATGATAGAGACCATAAATATGTTTTGCACAGTGAGTGTGTTAACAATACATCCTTTTTAAAAACTGGAATATAATCGTCTTACAATGTTGTGTTAGTTTCTGCTGTACAATGAAGTGAATCATCTACAGGTATACATATATCCTCTCCCTCTCGAACCTCCACCCAACCCCATCTAGGTCATCACAGAGCACGGAGCTTAGCTCCCTGTGTTACACCGCAGGTTGCCACTAGCTATCTATTTTACATGTGGTAATGTATTTATGTCAAACCTAATCTCCCACGTTCCACATCAATACACAAAGGACTTTCTCATTTTATTTTTAAAATTAATTAATTTTATTTTTGGGCTGTGTTGGGTCTTCGTTGCTGGGCATGGGTATTCTCTAGTTGCAGTGAGTGGGGGCTACTCTTCGTTGCGGTGCGCGGGCTTCTCTTTGCTGTGGCTTCTCTGTTGCGGAGCACGGGCTCTAGGCGCGTGGGCTTATTGCTCTGCGGCATGTGGGATCTTCCTGGACCAGGGCTATGAACCTGTGTTCCCTGCACTGGCAGGCGGATTCTTAACCACTGCGCCACCAAGGAAGTCAACTTTCTCATTCTTATCTGATGGATACTTTGTATTCTTTGTACGTGAACGCAATACTTTAACCAGTTCTCTATTGTTGGACTGGTTATTTGAAATATTTTGCTATTTAAGACCCTATGGTAACATATAACCTTGCATTTTCATCATTTTGCATGTTCAGAAGTAAATATTTAATAGAATAAATTGTGTTCTGCAGGAGTGTCTTTAAGTTTCCATCATCAATTACACACAATCCCTTGCTCCTTGGGTATTAGGGTACGCTCCTAAGCACTTCAGTTTTCTCTTACCTCTCACTATAACTTCTAATGTTTGTATTTTTCAGTGCTATTCTGACCTATTGCTACTCACAACACTTCTGAAACCAAATATGTATTCTTCTTCCCCCACACCAACAACCAATTCTCTAACTCTCCAGACACAGCTGAATGTCCAGTGACTCACATCAATTCTGATACTAACTACCCAGAGTTAATGCAGACCCCACAGGTTAAGGGCTCAGTCCCACATGACTGCTCCCACTTCAGAGGCCAGTAGCAAGTCCCAGGTCTTTCGGTGTTCTGATCCACCAGCTATAAATTGGGGGTTCCCCATGACTCCCTCCTCAGGTTCAGTAATTTGCTGGAATGGCTCACAGAACTCAGGGAAAAGAGTATACTATTACCACTTTATTATAAAGGGAATTATAAAGGACAGAAACACAGGGCAAGACAAAGGTGAAGAGGTACACAGGGCAAGGTACAGGGTGGGGTGCAGAGCTTCCATGGGAGGGCCACCTTTCCAGCATTTTATGCACTCACCAATCTGGAGGATCTCCGAACCCCACCATTTAGGGATTTGTATGGAGGTTCCATTACACAGGCATAAGTAATTAAGTCATTGGCCATTGGTGATGAACTCAGTCTTCATTCCCTGTCCCACTGCCTGAGGTTCAGGGCGTGGGTCTGAAAGGTCCAACCCTCTAATCACGTGGTTGGTTCCTCCGGCAACAGGTCTAGGGGGCCAACAAGTCACCTCATTAGCATACACCCAGGTATGATTAAAAGGGGCTTATTATGAATAATAAAAGATTCTCGCCCACCCCTATCACTCAGGAGACTCCAAGGGCAGCTCCTGTGTCAGGAACCCAGGTGAAGACCAAATAAGTATTTCGTATCGTATCACAATATTACAGCTATTGGCTACTGTATTCCGGTTATGTGTTCATCCATCTTTCTGAATTTTCTTATTGTTTGTTACAGTTTTTCAGCTGATTCTTTTGGGCTTTGCAGTTATATATCATACTATCTGCAAAAAAAAAAAAATTATTTCCTCCTTTATTTATACATCTTACTTTCTTTTTCTAAATGAGTGTTGCCAGAAACAGGGGTCAGCAAATGACAGCCTATTGGCTGAATCCAGCCTGCGACCTGTTTTTTTTTTTTTTTTTTGGTACGCGGGCCTCTCACTGTTGCGGCCTCTCTCGCTGCAGAGCACAGGCTCCGGACGCGCAGGCTCAGCGGCCATGGCTCACGGGCCCAGCCACTCCACGGCATGCGGTATCCTCCCGGGCTAGGGCATGAACCCGCGTCCCCTGCATCAGCAGGCGGACCCCCAACCACTGCGCCACCAGGGAAGGCCCTGTGACCTGTTTTTGCAAGTAAAGTTCTGTAGGATCACAACCACGTACGTTCATTTACATATTATCTATGGCTTTTTCACTACAGCTGAGTAGTTTTGACGGAGACAAGATGGCCTGAGAAGCCTTAAATACCTACTATCCAGCCCTTTACAGAAAAAATTTACCCATCTTTATGCTAGAACAATGTCAAATACTAAGTTTAGTTAATAGTGGGCATCCTTGTTTTGTTTCTGACTTTAATGGGAATGCTTCTGTTGTCTCATTTAAGTAAGATGCCATGGTGGCTTTCAAAATGTACTTGTACGTTTTTGAAGGTCTCCCATACAGGTGCAGTCTTGTCTCTTCTCCTTGAACTTGGATAGGTTATGGCTGCCTCAGGGAACATAATTCAGCAAAATAGACTCTGTTGGTTTTCCCAGCAAGGTTAGCAATGGTCAGGCCTGTTTCTCTCTCCTGGGACACTTGCTTTGGGCGCCTTCAGTTGCCATTTAAAAAATCTAGCTCCCCTGAGGTCTCTACCTGGAGGCTTCACACAGAGAAAGATGCCTGAGGGGTCCTAGCTGTTTGATTCTTTGCAGGCTGAGCACCAGACATTGGAGTGGAGATGCTTTGCAGAAGGCCCAGGCCCAGAAACGTCTGAGGGCAGCCCTGACAGACCCAGGCAGGAACTGCCTTGCTGAGCCCGGGAGACCCCCAGATTTGTGAGCAAAATAAATAATTGTTATTGTTTTAAAGCCACTGATTCTGAATGGTTTGTTGCACAGCAATAGATAACTGGACACTGGCTTTTCAGTGAAGTTACATGTACCTTTATTATATTAAGGAAGAACGCATCTGTTCTTAATGAGTTTTTTAAATCAAAAATAAGTATTCTATGTTAACTAATGGCTTTTGGCAACTATGAAAATGCATGCTTTTTCTCCTTAGAGATATTATAATGATAAACTGTATTAGTAGATTCCTAATACTAACCTGTCCTTGCATTCCTGAAACACAGCCCACTTGGTCATAATTTTATATGCAGCTGGGTTCTGTTTGATAAAATTTTATTTAGTATTATTTACACTGATACTCATAAGTGAAATCGTACTGTAGTCTTATATTTGTGCTATTTTTATTGGGTTTTGGTTTCAGTAGGAGTGGAGCTAAGTTTCAAAAGACCTGAAGCTTATACAGTTTTGGAGGCACTCTAAGAATAGAAAATGATGAATATAAATTTTGGGCCAGGGCTTTGGGAGGAGCCATTGATAGTCAGGGAATCTGAAATTTAAGCCTCTTGAGCTTTGTTTTATGTCTGTTGCCAGGTGTCAGTGTTATTCCTACTTCATAAAAATTTTTGGAAGCATGTCTTATTTTTCTTCGGGCTGTACAGTATAAATAATTTTTTTAAGAATAATAGAACAGATATCACTTAATATCATTGCAGAAAACAATTTTCATTTTTTACATCCTATTATAGCCCTTGTCTTTACAGAGGTTTCTTTTGTTTGTTTTTTTAACATAGCTCATTCATTCATTCATCAACCATTTACTGAATGCTTACCATGTCAAAGACATTATCCTAGGGGCCATGGACTTAGGGATCCAGATAGAATATCTACCTCACAAGGCAAAGGCAATGACAGAAAAAGCAGACATTTACGATACAGTGGAAAAACCTCAAGGATTAGCTAAATCCATCTCACCTGTCTTCGCTAATCAAGGTTGTTTTAAGACTTGCAAGTCCACCAAGCAGCACGCAGCCTCAACAATAAGATGTTTGCTTGAGTTGTGTTCTAGGAGCTTGAAGTCAGCTGCATCCAGTTCGAGTTGAGCCTGTTCAGACAGGATAGAACCACGGACCCTCCAGCTGGACATGCGCAGCATCCTTTTGCTGTCGGCGGGCCGAAAACTCCACCCCCAGAACGTGCAGAGGCCGCTAGCTTAGTCACGCCTGCGCAGAACGACACACCACGCCCTTCTCCAGGCGCCTAGCAGGCGCCTGGCAGGGGCCTGGCGCGACCCAAGCTCCCGACGCCTCAGGACGCCCTGCTGCTTTATTCCTTAGCTCATAAATACCCCGAGCCCCTTGCCTTCAGGAGGTGAATTTGAGATTTGTTCACCCGTTTCGTCGCTTGGCTGTCTTGAAAATAAACCCTCTTTGCTGCAGACCTCGGGGTCTCGGCCTTTTGGCTTGCTGTGCGTCGGGCAAGACGAACCTGGTTCGGTAACAGTGGACCAAGTGCTCTTACAGGTACGTGGGTGTGCGCCTAACTCAGCCTGGGGGAGGAGTTGGAGCGGAGAAAGAGCCTTCAAACAAGGCGCCCCAGAGGGGCCAGCATCTAAGTTAGATCAAGGTGAAGAAGTACTTCCTTATTTTGCTTTTTCTTCTGAGCTAAAGGACTCTGACACTTTAGTGATACTAAAAGTCCTTCTAGAAGACTTGGTTGGCTAGCTGGTAGGAGACCTAGGAAATGTCTCGCTGGGGCGTGAGCTGGGCTCAGAGACAGGTGGTTAGACAACAGGTCCTCTCAGTGGCCTGGTCGAGCCGGGAACCCAGGGGACCAAAACCCAAGGTAGAGCCAGAAACGTGGAGAGGTCTGGGGGAGGATGGCAGGTATTGCAGCCAGGTCTGGAGACCCGATATTTCCACTGCAGGTCTGCTGCTTCCTCCGCAATTTTTTTTAAAATTAATTAATTAATTTATGGCTGTGTTGGGTCTTTGTTTCTGTGCGAGGGCTTTCTCTAGTTGCGGCGAGCGGGGGCCACTCTTCATCGCGGTGCACGGGTCTCTCACTATCGCGGCCTCACTTGTCGTGGAGCACAGGCTCCAGACGCACAGGCTCAGTAGTTGTGGCTCACGGGCCCAGTTGCTCCGCGGCATGTGGGATCTTCCCAGACCAGGGTGTGAACCCGCGTCCCCTGCATTGGCAGGCAGACTCTCAACCACTGCGCCACCAGGGAAGCCCCCTCCGCAATTTTAAGGGCTGATATTTTGTTTCAGTCACAAGGTTCAGTATGAGTTGGAATGGGGGATAATTTTACCTGGCCCAAATCCTGTGTGATGGAGGGTCTTCACTGAGTACTTTGTTTTCTAGGGCTCCTCTTGGTTTCTTTCCTGTCCCGGGATTACCTACACCCACCTCTCACATACCAGAGGCAGTTCCGGCCGACTCGGTGGGAAGCTGTGACATGAAGCTGAGGATTCTGAGCCAGGAGCCCTGCGACGCCACCCGGGTAAGACTGTTTCCTCATCTGCAATATTACACACAAATTACAGGGTGATTGTGAGGATAAAACGAGAGCACGTTAGTGGAAGTGTCATATACGTTGTAAAATACTGTGTAAATAGCCCCTGTTCTTAGGGTTTAGAGATTTTTAGTCTTAGAGATTAGAGAAGTGAGGCTTGAAGCTTGATGGCTTAGAAATGTTCTGGAAGTGATGCCAAGCTTATGGGGACACATCGGACTCCAATAGGCCAAAGTAAAGGAGGCTCAGGTGTTCTTTAGCTAGGCTTGAAAACACTCAGGGAATGGACACACAGGTGTAGGGGAAGAAGCAGTTCTCACTGCTTATCTTAACAGATATTTCTAGTGACTCTCCAACAGGACGGCTGCTTCTCATTCAGGACAGCAGAAGCCACAGGGATTACATGGAAGCAGTTTCTAGGAAGGGATGGAGAAACAGATAATGACCTGGTGTGGATGGTCTAATGCTGAGGCAGTGTTAGTCATCAGCGTGGCCACATGGTGTCCAGGGATGGTCTAGGAACTTGGCATTCCCAGTATCCCCTGGATTGGTCTTAGGAATTAAAGCATTTGGCTTTGATATGTTATTACACATTACTTGCATCATAATGGTCTCCACTATAATCCCTCATGTCTGCAAAGCACTTTAAAGTTACCGAACACTCAGATGTACGTTATCCACGTGGTTATGGCAGCAGCAGGGGAGGTGGATGAGACGGGCATGTTTATACCCAGTGAGTAAACCATGGCTAAACGTTCACCTGAGGAAAGTCATGACCCTGTGCCAGGCACTGCAGCAGGCCCTCAGGATGCATTGCATTATTTACTCCTTGGTAGCTCCATGAGAGAGGCATTCAATCACGGTCTGACAGTTGAGAAACTAACATTGCAGAGAGATTAAGGAAGCTAAATAAAGTTGCACAGCTGTCTCGAGCAAGTGGCAGATCAGTGGTTGGAATGGAGGTCTGTCTTCTGACTTAAAGTCCTGTGTTATTTCCACCTTCCTCCTTTAAAAAAAAAAAAAAAGGAACGCTGTTTTACCTCCAGTTGTTTCCAAATGGAAGCATATGTTTGGGCTGGTTGTTGAGTCTGAAATAAATAGCTCCTTTTAGACTGTTGAGACAGCCAGATGCTTTCAATATGCTCCCAAGGTCGGTGATTGGGTCTGAATAGAAGCCAGATGTCCTGGATTCCAGAGCGATTTCCTCGTGGTCCACTTCCCATCACTCCCAACACTCCATGAAACGGAGAAAGGGAAGGGGAGCCCAGACTGAGTCTGCTTTTCACATATTTCTCCTTGGAAGAAGGAGGTGAGGGAGCAGTTGAGGTTACAGTTGGGCTGGAGCCGGCTGTGGGCTTGGGCTGGGATGTGGGCTGGAAGACCAATAGCCGGGAAGAATGTGCCATCGCTTATCCCAGGCCCGTCGCACCCCTCTGCCGCCTGACCTTTCTGTCCTCCTTCATCGCTGACAGCTCAGGCTCGGCTCCCCGGCGAGGAGGAAGTGCCCCGCAGTTAGTCTGCTGATTACAAAAACAGAACCATCATAACACTTGTCAGCTCTGCTTCCTCCATGCGCTTTGGCAGATTTTTTCCCCCCAATTTCTTGTTTTATTACTGTTTGTCAGGCTGGGGAGGCTTTGAAGTTCTTTTCAAATCTGACTTTTATCAGAGCGTGTAGGAGTTGGGGGGTGGGAAATAGGGTGGATGCAACCCATCAAAATATTCTGTTCCACACCCAACTCACTCGCCTCCCTCTGTCTTTGTCTGAAAAGGTTTTTGACACGGTGTTTCTATATGTGGCCTGCCTTCCAGACGAGAGAGTGACATCTATTGTCGTAATATAGGAAGGAAATTATGATTACTTAATGATAGCATGTCGCAGCTTGTCGCTTCTTTGTTTTCCTCTTAAATACTTGCTGTCACAGCAACACACAATTGGCCTTCAATCCTGAGGCTGGTGGGACCTCGTGTGGTATGGGGTGGTGGAAGCATGACTTACTGGTGGAGCCGGGGAGGATACGAGTGAACACACAGATGTTTCTGCTGCCCGGCTTGACCTGGGGTGGAGGCCTGCTCCTTGGACGCTGGCCGTGAATGCACCAGGACCAGCTTAAACATGTCAAGTGCAGCCTTCGTCCCCCAGATGCTAATGATCTTTTCCTTGTCTGGTTTGCTCTCAGAATCTGGAGGGCTTTGTTTGTGGAGACAGTCAGCAAAGGGGGATGGGCCAGGTCTCAGCTGGTTGGGGTCACCCCCAATTTAGCTTTCTGGTGACAACAAAAATCATTTCAATCCCGTTTAATAATCTGATATGATTCCCTTTTGTTCAAACAATGAAATACAAAACATTGGGACTTCCCTGGTGGTCCAGTGGTTAAGACTTAGCTTTCCAGTGCAGGGGGTGTGGGTTCAATCCCTGCTCGGGAAGCTAAGATCCCACATGCCTGGTGGCTAAAAAACCAAAACAAAACAGAAGCAATATAGTGAAAAATTCAATAAAGACTTTAAAAATGGTCCACGTCAAAAAAAAAAAAAAACAAAAAACAAACCCAAAACTTTAAGAAACAAAACCTTCCAACACGCTACGTCTTCCCCAATCAGGCCCAGATCTACCAGAGCCCACCTCTCAGTCGCCTCATACTCTTTGCCCCAGCTGTGTACCTTTCTTTGTTTCCTGAAAAATCAGTTTTAATCATAGAACATTCCAAACCTAGGAAAAAGCCAGAAAACACACTCTTTTTGTATCCATTATATAAATACATGGGCAGATGTAAAAAAAAAAACAAAAACATAATGTTGAGTGTCAAAAGAAAGTTGAAAAAATATTCTAGTGAAATATTCTTTATGAAAACTTGAAGCCCCCAAAGCCTGTTCTGTCTCCACCTGGCGAGCTGCTTCTGTTCCTTATGACCCAGTTCAGATACCACCCCCTCTCAATTCCTTGCTCAGTAGAGTTGTTGCCCCTCTCCAATGACTTACAGCCATTCATTTGTAGGGTTTCCATCGCAGGTTCGTACTCCTGGAATTATAGTTTCTGTTTTCATGTTGGGATCCTTCACTAAACGGTGAGCTCTTTAAGGACTGGGCTGCGTTCTTATTTGTACACTCGGGACATAAACTCATGGTAAGAGTCTTATCAGAAGTTTAGTGAAACTAAAACCTCATTATATGACGCAAGAACAATAACTCTAGGTAGAGAACGATTTCAGGTAGAGTTCCCAGTCTTAGTAGCGGCTCTTTTACTGTTTACAAAATGCTTTCGAACTCATCAATTCAGCTTCATTATCACGTGTTAAAGTACGTAGTGCAGGCATTATTTCCATTAAATGAATGAAGAAACTATGATTCAGAGGTTAAAGGACCTGTTTGTGGTCACACAGCTTGTGGGTGATGGGGGCTGGCTCACCAGCTTTGGAGGTCATGCTCTTTTATTATGACTTTTTGCATTGGAGTCACTCCCATCAGGCAGTCCTTCCATCCTTCCCTCTTTCCCCTCTCCCTCCCTCTTTCTCTTTTTTTCAGTCATTTGTTTGTGTAATGAATATTAATTGTACACCATCTGTACGCACTGTGTTACTCTGGGGATAAAATAACAAGCCAAACTGGTCCTAGTTGTGGCACCTACGGAGGTACCAGTCATTTGGAGAACTTAAAATCCTTCTAAACAATACACAGTATGCAGGCTGGTAAATGTTTCGTAACTCCTTGCAAGACTGTTACGCTAGAACGGTGATAGTAGGATGAAATGCTTCCCGGTGCTTTGACAGAGTTCTGAGTACTCTGAGGTTTTTTTGAAGCTAATTGCGGGGAGGGGGGAGTATTTAATTCACTCTGTTTAGCTCTTAAGCGCTCTTTCCTCTGGTAGTGAATTGCTTAACGGTGGATGCTCTGATGCTGGCAGGTACTTTAAGTGGAATATGACTGCTGTTGCCCTCTCTTACAACCTGTACTGTTGTGTGGGCTGAAACCAATTAGACCTAAATTAATTAGCAAGAAAATGATGGGGCCACTTGCTGAGCCATTCACAATACCACGTGAAGAAAGAGGAACAGTGTTTGAAGGATGCTGTGTGTTTCTGCTCAACCCTAATGATTGAAGTAGTTCCAAATATGGAAGTAAATTTAAACCATTTCTGGATTAAGTGGTCCACTTCTTTTAACCCATGGAAGTCCTTTATTTAAAGGCAAGTTAGGAAACTATAAAGAACTCCTTATGAGTCCTGGGGCTTTTGATATGCTTTGGGATGAATTTAGAAGATATGTGGGATCATTATATTTAGATTTTTTTTTTTTTTTTTGTGGTACGCAGGCTTCTCACTGCTGTGGCCTCTCCCGTCGCGGAGCACAGGCTCCGGACGCACAGGCTCAGGGGCCATGGCTCACAGGCCCAGCCGCTCCGCGGCATGTGGGATCCTCCCAGACTGGGGCACGAACCTACGTCCCCTGCATCGGCAGGCGGACTCTCAACCACTGCGCCACCAGAGAAGCCCTGTGGGATCATTATATAATTAGACTTTCTAAGACCCAAAGCAGATGAGGAAATTGATGGCAGAAAAATGTATAAGGACCAATATTCTAAGCACTATGTGAGCTACAGATAAGAAAGCTTTCTACTGAAGGACAAACTCAGTTCTCCCTGTTCTCGGTTTGTTTATAGTCTTCTTTGCCGGCACCTCTTTCACTGCCTGCTCTTTAAATTTAGAGCATTCCTGGGGCTCCAGTCTCAGCTAATGGCTCCTCCAGGACCATCTCATCTTCTCCCTGATGGTAAATACCACCTCTGCATGGACTGCTTCCAAGGCTAGGCTGCTATCCAGATGCTCCCCTGAATTCCAACTGCCCACAGCTCTTCTACTGGCTGTCCCACTAGCACCTCAAACAATTATTTCTAGAACCTAACCTCTTCTTCCTTCTCCTTACCAGCCGACTCTTCACTCAAGCAAGAAACCTGGGATTCGTTCTCTACCCCTTCCTCTCCCTCATTCCCCTCCTCCAGGATATTGAGGAGCTCTGTTCATTTTACATCTAAAATATAATTCTCAAGCCATCTTTGTATACTTCTCTCTGACCCTTGTTTAGACCGCTTTCTTGCTTCTCCGCCTCTGGGCTTATCCTTCTGGTCTCCCTTGATGGCTCCCAGCCCTCAGTCATCCCTTAAATGGCAGTTTTTCCTAGGCTTTTGCTGCCGGGATCCTCCTCTTTGAACACTGAATTGTACCAGAGTGACTTCGCCCACTTTGAGGTTTCAGCTACCATTTTTATGCTGATAGCTCCCAAATGTATGTTTCCAACTGCAGATTCTCTCCTGAGCCCCAGGTCTACGTAACCAGTGACAAGCCAGGCATCTCCACATGGGTATTCCACAGGCATTTCAAACTCGGTGTGTCCATAAGCAAGTTCATTATCTTCCTCCCCAAAACTTGTCTCTTACTGTGAATAGCATCCCTGTCCATTCAGTCATGCAAGTTCCCATTGCCATGTGAATTCCTGGCGGTCCAGTGGTTAGGACTGCGTGCTTCCATGGCTGGGGGCCTGGGTTTGATCCCTGGTCAGGGAACTAAGTTCCTGCTAGCCACGTAGCACAGCCAAAAAAAAAAAAAAACAAAACAAAAAACAACAACCAAACCAAAAAACCTAATTGCTGTTATTGACTCCTTATTCTCCTTTACTTCCTGTATACGCTTATCCTTGTTTCCAGGTACAGTTGAGTCCAGATTTTAAAACTCTCCAATCTCTCCCCTTCTCTTCCCATTGCTACTGTTTTAGTAAAGGGCACCACCATCTCTTCCCTGAATTACCACAGAAGTCTCTTCTGTGATGATCTTGTGTACTTTTTTGTAACTTTGCAATCCATATGCCACGTGGCCAGATTGATTTTTTTTGTTTTTTGAGTACTGATTGGATAATACCACTCTCAGACTTTATAGTGTTTGTGGTCCTGCAGGACTCCTAGGATAAAGCCTAACGCCTTACTTGGGCTTTGCAAAGCCCTTCCAGATCTGCCCTCCTAATAATCTGGTCTCGTCTTTCTCTGCTTCGCTGTTGGAACTGCACGCTCTGGCTATATTGAACCTACTGCTTTTGCAAGTGTGCAGTGTTTCCACTTGTCTCTGGTTGTAGACACTGTTACTGCCTATGTACCTTTCTCACTTAGATGGCATTTCCTGGTACATCAGGAAGCCTTCCTGTTGTTACATGTCATATAAATGCCTGTTTACTCGTCTGTCTTCCTCATTAGACTGGAAGCTCCTTGAGTGCAGGGACTACGTCGTGTTCATTGCTGTGCCTTCAGATGGAGGTTTCTTCTCTCTCTGTGGACAGAGAAGAAATGATCCACTGATAGTTGATGATTTTGAATTTGAATGATGTCCTCCTATATGTTCTTCTCTTAGCTTCAACCTTTTCTAGCATGCCCTCTACACTGCTAGAGGATGATCTTTCTGAAGTGCAGGTATGACCGTGCCTCTTTCCTTAAATCTTTCAGGTGTGACCTGAAATGCAGGTATGACCGTGCCTCTTTCCTTAAATCTTTTCTCCGCTGCTACTGGAGAAAAGATGGGCCCCTGCTGTTTTTGCTACACAGTCTGTGTTAACTTGACTCTTAGTAGAATTGATTTCTGCTCGATCTCAGACTCTGGGACTGGAGTGAGGTTGACTGCCTCCTAGCCTTCAGGGTAGAACATGTGATCCAGGCCTAAGAAAATCATAATCGTCCTCTTGTACCCTGTGACTGGTTTGGGAATGGGCATATTAGTCAATTAGGGACAATGAGAGTTTTGCTGGAATTTTTGGGAAAGTGACTCTTCTTAGATCTTGCTATCACATGAAGCCCAGGACTGAGGCCACAAAAATGGAAGGTAAAGTCCATACATGGAGGAAACTCGAGTGCTGATTATTTAATCCTTGAGCCTAGTAATACCTGAAGACAGCCTTACCCTGCGACTTTAGCTTGTGTAAGCCAATACATTTCCTTACTTGTTTAAGCCAGATGGGTCACATTTGTTATTTTATTTATCTGTTCATTAAACAGATATTCATTGAGTTCTTGCATTGTTCTAAACACTGTTTTAGGTGCTAGGGATAGAGCAGTGAACAGTAGACAGGTAGACAAAGTCTGTTTTCAAGGGGTTATCACAAGAGACCTCACTGATAACTTACAAACGAATGCCATAACTTTCATAATTTATCTTATGCCCGTCTCTCCAGCTGAAGATGGATTCAGTCCTGACCATGCTGCATCTGAAGTTCCATGTTCCTTATCCCAGTATCCCTCTACCTCTGAAATCATAAACTTTTAACATCCTACCGTCCAACCACACTCTTTTATCCTTTCACATCTTGACACCTCCATTCCCCACCCCAATCAAGACCTCCAATCTTTTATCTCCATTTTAGCCACTTCACCACACACCCATTACCATCCTGGCTCTACGTTTTCCCCGGAGACCAGCCTAGATGTTTAGGACATCACTTCAGCCCCTCTTCCAATTACCTTTGGAGTTCCTTTGCCATGTTAGTTTTTCTCTACCCTGCCCTCAGAAAGCCCCAGTTCTGCATCAACATGCCCAACCGCCATCTGCAGACCCACTCTCTGCTTTTCAGAGCATGACTGGGGGAAAACACAGAATCATGAAGATCAGTGCTACTGTATATTAATGATCTCCAAACTCTCCTGGCTCTTCATGGTTGTCCGGAGTCTTTCTGTGTCTCTCGTCAGCAATTTTCTGCATCCCTTTTAGCTGCAGTTGCAATTCTTCACTTTCGTGCGTGAGCCCTCCACGTGATCATCTAACTCTAATCTTACCTTATTCATAAAGACATGTTGAGCACTTGCTATGTGATAGGCTCTATGCTGGGTATTAGAGTCACACTGAAGAAGGTAGACAGTGATTTCAGATATGGTGAGTATTATAAAAGGGAAGGGGGTGACAGGGTGCTGTAGTGATACGTAACCTGAAGACATAAACTATTGGGAGGGAGGCTAGAGAAGACTTTGCTAAGGAAGTGACACTTGATGGCAAAGGAAACATTCATTCAGTGGGAGCATCTCATGGGAAGTCCCAGAGGTGAGGAATTGGGTGCAGTATTCATTCAGATATCTGTTGAGAGCTCACAATGTGCCTGGCGCCCTTTTCTGTGCCAGGATTTGGGAGTTACAGCAGATGCTGTCAAGGGCCTGCTCCTGTCCCTTGGACCTACTAGTTCTAGACCCTTGGTCCTAACTTCCGCTTCCCTTTGCCGGCACGTGCTGTTTTTGTGCTAGGATTTCTCTGGCTGCTGGGCCAGTTCTGCCTACACGTAAGTAGCCCAGAAGTGCTGGGATACTAAAGCCCACCTTCCCCGGCCCCCAGCATTCCTCCCGAAGTGACCTATAGGAGTAGGCAGATAATAGAAATACCAGATACCAACCCCTTTGCCCCATGAGTGGGAAATCTATGACTGTGTCTTCCACACTGACTGACACACGTTCCAGGTGGATTACACACTAGCTACCCACAGTAGCTGGTTTGAACACTCACTATCGTCTTCCTGCCCAGCGTTTCCTTGAATCACGTCCCAAATAAACTCCTTGCGTTCAAACCCTAGTCTCAGGGTCTGCCCTTGAGAAATCCAAATGAAGACGGTGGTGAACGAAATGTATGAGATTCCTGCCTTCGTGGCACTTATACCCTGTAGATGGATACAGACGATGGAGACAGAAACAAACAAGATATTTTTAGCCGGAACTCGTGTGATGAATAAAGTAAAACAGGGTAATAGAAGAGAAAGTGACTAGCATGGCAGGAAGACAGGAGGGATGGATGGGCCACGTAGGTTGGGTGTTCAGGGCAGACAAGGCAGGTGAGGCTCTGCATTCTTTTTTTTTTTTTTTTTTGTGGGGCCCGGGGCTCTCACTGTTTTTGCCTCTCCCGTTGCGGAGCACAGGCTCCGGACGCGCAGGCTCAGCAGCCATGGCTCACGGGCCCAGCCGCTCCATGGCATGTGGGATCCTCCCGGACCGGGGCACGAACCCGTGTCTCCTGCATCGGCAGGCGGACTCTCAACCACTGCGCCATCAGGGAAGCCCCAAGGCTCTGCATTCTTCTTGTCGCCTCTTTCCTGCGTGGCAGTGCTGTGCCAGGTCTTCGTTCTTGAAGCTGCCCTCTTCCTGTGGCTCTAATGCTACTCATCTCCCTTGTTTTTCTTCCAACCTTTCTGGTGATGACAACCAAATCCCCTCCATGAACTTTCTCTTCATCCTACTAAAATCCTAGGGGTCAGATTTCCCCAGGGACTTTCCTATTCTTCCTTTATTCTCTCTGATGGTTTCAGCCAGCACCTCGTGGTGATGGCTCTCAAATTTATGTCTATTGTAGACCTCTTTCCTGAATTCCAAGTTCAGGTGTCCAACTGTTTGTTGCATAACTCTTCCTGGATGTTCCACAGACACCCTAAACTGAAAATATCCAAATCCAGCTTAATCTTTTCTCTCCCCAAACTGGTTTTCACTTTAAATTCCTTATGTCAGGGAATGACATCACCCACATCCAATTAGTGGGTACTCTTTTTTTTAAAATTCCCTTTTAATTTTTGTCCCTTCATTTCCGTTTTCATCTCTGATCCATGTCCAGGACATCATTAAAAGCCCTTTCCTGGATTACTACAACATCTTGGAAACAAACCTCCCCCTCCCCCTCCAATCCAGCCTCTAGATGACAGCCCAAATAATAGTTCGAAAGTTCAAATTTGCCCATGTCACTGTTACGCTTAAAAGTGTTCATGGGGGCTTCCCTGGTGGCGCAGTGGTT
>NW_020837990.1:2263600-2343769 GCF_003676395.1 Aethalodelphis obliquidens
GCGGGCCTCTCACTGTTGTGGCCTCTCCCGTTGCGGAGCACAGGCTCCGGACGCGCAGGCTCAGCAGCCATGGCTCACGGGCCCAGCCGCTCCATGGCATGTGGGATCTTCCCGGACCGGGGCACGAACCCGTGTCCCCTGCATCGGCAGGCGGACTCTCAACCACTGCGCCATCAGGGAAGCCCCAAGGCTCTGCATTCTTCTTGTCGCCTCTTTCCTGCGTGGCAGTGCTGTGCCAGGTCTTCGTTCTTGAAGCTGCCCTCTTCCTGTGGCTCTAATGCTACTCATCTCCCTTGTTTTTCTTCCAACCTTTCTGGTGATGACAACCAAATCCCCTCCATGAACTTTCTCTTCATCCTACTAAAATCCTAGGGGTCAGATTTCCCCAGGGACTTTCCTGTTCTTCCTTTATTCTCTCTGATGGTTTCAGCCAGCACCTCGTGGTGATGGCTCTCAAATTTATGTCTATTGTAGACCTCTTTCCTGAATTCCAAGTTCAGGTGTCCAACTGTTTGTTGCATAACTCTTCCTGGATGTTCCACAGACACCCTAAACTGAAAATATCCAAATCCAGCTTAATCTTTTCTCTCCCCAAACTGGTTTTCACTTTAAATTCCTTATGTCAGGGAATGACATCACCCACATCCAATTAGTGGGTACTCTTTTTTTTAAAATTCCCTTTTAATTTTTGTCCCTTCATTTCCGTTTTCATCTCTGATCCATGTCCAGGACATCATTAAAAGCCCTTTCCTGGATTACTACAACATCTTGGAAACAAACCTCCCCCTCCCCCTCCAATCCAGCCTCTAGATGACAGCCCAAATAATAGTTCGAAAGTTCAAATTTGCCCATGTCACTATTACGCTTAAAAGTGTTCATGGGGGCTTCCCTGGTGGCGCAGTGGTTGAGGGTCCACCTGCCGATGCAGGGGACACGGGTTCGTGCCCCGGTCCGGGAGGATCCCACATGCCGCGGAGCGGCTGGGCCCGTGAGCCATGGCCGCTGAGCCTGCGCGTCCGGAGCCTGTGCTCCGCAACGGGAGAGGCCGTGATGGTGAGAGGCCCGCGTACCGCAAAAAAAAAAAAAAAAAAAGTGTTCATGGGCTCCCATTAACTTGGGATAAAGTTCAGAGTCCTTAACATCACAGTCAAGATGCTGCACTGTCTTGTTCTTGACTCCCTTCCCAGTCTCCTCCTCAGCTGCTTTCCCTCACTCTCCTTTGTGCCTCTGTGTCATTCCATACGCTCCTCGCTCCCGCACTTTGAGGCCTGGTTTATTCTTGATGCCTGGCTCATTCTGCAGGACTCAGCTAAAGCATCACCACGTCTAGCAAAGATGTCTTGACCATCCAAAACAGGAGATTCGCCGCCTCAGAACTCCCTCAGCTCCTTCCCCACAGGATTATCTACAGGTCTGTGGTGCATTGCCATAGTTGGTGCTTTGCTTATTTCTGTCACCAACCTCTGAGCTCCTTAAAAGCAGGTAATTGGTTATTTATGTCTCTCAGTGCCCAATACATGTAGATGTGCCGTCAACCTTTGTCAAATGAATTAATAGTGTAGCTTACTCCATGTGTAGGTCTGGGATGACATCTGACCTAGCCTTGACTGTTTTCCCTAAATCATACTATGAAAAATTCTATTTGACACGGAAATGCAAATTGTTTATAAAGATCACTCACCCTGTTCCTTAAACCACGTAGACCTTTGTCTGCGCTCTGTGACAGAATGCTTCAAGAACAAAGATACCTTCACATTAACTAGCCCGTTTCCTGCACTTGCTGTAGTTATAATGGAGCTGTGGTTTAATCTCTGAATTCCTGTTACTTTTGTTCCATTTATGTGCTTAGTCTTAGACAACAGAATGGAGAGGATGAGTTATTCAGTAATTTTTAGCTGTGGTGTTTTGGAAATATGCTTTTGTTCTCCCTATCTCAAACTAATCTTTGGAGGTGACCCATGAAAAACAACTTGAAAAAATAAAAAAAGCAGATTTGATAATTTTCCATTAAGCTTCCTGTTTATTTTAGATCTGTGTTGGCAAGGTCTGTCACGTTTTCTTCACTGTCATACAAAGTATTGCCTTTCTGTGCAGTCAGTCCTTTAAGTACTTACTATGTTCACAATACAGTTATAAGCACTTCGTGTCAATTATTTAATCTGTCCAACAGCCCTATGAAGGATTCGAATGTGGACACGTGGTAATCATACCCAAGAGAGGGTATGATAAGTTTGGGAAACTGATAGTAGTACTATGTTGCTTTCAACACAGATTGTGGGAGGAGGGGGACTGGAGAGAGATGGGTGAAGCTACAGTTAAGCAGAGGCTGCGTCTTATGGTCCTTGTACACCATGTCCAAGAGTCTGGGCTTTATCCAAAAGCAATGGAGTGTCATTGGTGGCGACCTTATTAGATTTATGCTTTAGAAAGAGCTCTGGCTGCAGAGTGGAGAATGGGTGGAAGGATCCTAAAAATGGAGGAAGACAGACCAGTTAGGATAATCCAGTAATCTACGTAAATCATAGTGGTGGCCTGAACAAGGATGGTAGACCATATAGTCCAGAGATATTTAGGAAGCAGGAATGCAGGATAGTATAGCAAGCCAAACAGAGCTCAGGACAGATCTCTCTGCCGTGTATTAAAGTGACCTGAGGCAATTTAGGCAACTTTGTTAAATGTGTAAAATGGAGATAACAATAGTAGCTATCTCACAGAGTTCTTGGGAAGATTGAGATAATGCATGTTGTGGTAGCCAGAATACTGGTCCCCAAGAGAGATCTGCGTCCTAATCCCCAGAACTTGTGAATATGTTACCCTCTATGGCAAAAGACACTTTGCAGTTGTGACGAAAATTAAGGACTCTGAGGTGGGGAGATTTTCCTGGGTTAGGGTCCCAGTGACCTCAGTCTAATCACATAAGTCCTTAGAAGTGGAGAACATTTCCTGGCTGTGGTCAGAAAGCAATGTAACGATAGATATGGGTCAGAGAGATGTTACGTTGGTAGTTTTTTTTTTTTTTTTTTTGAGAGATATAAAGAAGAAGACATTTATTTTATGTAAATCAAGCATTCATTTATGGAACTGAAAGATGGGAAATACCAGGCTAGGGAAGTAGGTTGGAGCCAGCTAATAGAGGGCCTTAAGGTCTATACTAAGCAGTTTGGACTTTGTTCTATAGCGAACGGGAATCATCCAGAGCTTTAGAGCGAGGAGTGACAGGTTCCTGTGTGAGTCACATATGTTGGTAGTTTTGAAGAAGGAGGAAGGGGCTGTGAGGCAAAGAATGTGAGTGGCTTCTGGAAGCTGGAAAAGGCAAAGAAACAGATTCTCCCCTACAGCTTCCAGAAAGGAGCACAGCCCTGCCAGCACATTGATTTTACTCTAGTGAGACTTGTGTTGGACTTCTGACTTACAGAGCTATAAGGTAATAAATTTGTGTTCTATTAAACCTTCAACTGGGTAGTAATTTGTTACAGCAGCAGTAGAAAACTCATGCACATATAGAGGGCTCAGCCCCATGCTGCATGCAGCAGGCACCGAGTATAGGGACTCATTCGGACACAGTAACTGACTAGATATGGGGGAGGAGAAGGATACAGGATCAAGAGTGGTGGGGTCTTGTAACAACCTATGATGGAAAATAATCTGAAAAAAATGCATACATGACTGAATCGCTTTGCTGTACACACGAAGCTAACACAATATTGTAAATCAAATATACTTCAAAAGAAAAGTGCTTGGGAATTCATGCTGTTGCCGTGGTTTAATTTGGGAAAAGCTGAATTTTGGGAATCTGAGAGAGAGTCAAGTGGACATGTTTATAGGTTGGATATAGGCTCTGGACCTTAGAGAGGTCTGGGCTACAGACTCATATTTTAGCGTTATCATCACAAAGAGAATGAACTTGCTTTGCTCCATTACACTCAATAGGTAGCTGGGGAAAAGGGATCCCTTCTCTGGTGCCCAGCTCCTCAAACTGGCTTCCAGGACCTTACACTCTGGATTGCCTGGGTCCACAGAGGGCATACCACAGAGGGCATGGATCAAGATCAATGTCTTGATCAACCATTTTCAGTTGAAATCAGTGTCTTATATGTGGCCATTGACCCAGGGGGATTCTGAAATTGAACGTTACTCCCCTTTCTCGAAGCAACAAAATCCAACTCTAAGGGATTATTTCACATGTGAAAAGCAGTATCAAGCCATGGATTTTGGTGCTCCTGTGTGAAGGTGACTGACGCGAGGTGGTCGCTTTGCCTGATTTTTAAGGAATTGAATGTGCCTCTCATCTACCAGCAGCTTCAGCTACAAGGTATGGTCATTATTTTTCCTGATTCTTTCTGTTATCACCTGTAAGCCTGCAAGCTGGATCTGTTGTACTGTTGCTGTGTCTTGGATGGCAAAATACTCGTGCGGCTTCCATAAATAACTCTGTCATGAGGATTTCAGAACTTATACGTCCAGCTCCAGCAACGACAGAATGATATAGGAACACAGTCAGACCTCCACGCTGACCTTATTTCAAGCTCAGAAGAGCCCCTGTTACTGCCAGGCCAGTGTACAAGCACAAATCTGTGTGTTCCAACCACAGAATCATGGACACAGCCCTTGAGTTGGGCCCAGGCCTTCTCCAGGTCCTGAGTCCTACAACAGGACTACTTGGTGGATAGGAATATCCACTAAGACTTCAGGGGTTTTCCGCGGTTCAGAGTCCATCACAAGAAGACACACCGTGTTATAGTCACCACCTCTGCCGTTTACTGGAGGCCTGCTGTTTATTTGCCTTATCCTGTGCTACGGTGTTTTACAGGTATGATTTCTTACCCTCACCATACTTTAGTGAGAAGGGTATTGTTATTTTTATCTTCATATATTAGGTGAAGAAATGGAATCTTAGACAATTTGAGTCATTTGCTCAAGCGAATAAAATGGTACAGCTCGAATTTGACATCACTTTCATCTGTTTTCAAAATTAACAGTCTTGGGCTTCCCTGGTGGCGCAGTGGTTGGGAGTCCGCCTGCCGATGCAGGGGACATGGGTTTGTGCCCCGGTCCGGGAGGATCCCACATGCCGCGGAGCGGCTGGGCCCGTGAGCCATGGCCGCTGAGCCTGCGCGTCCGGAGCCTGTGCTCCGCAACGGGAGAGGCCGCGGCGGTGAGAGGCCCGCGTACCGCAAAAAAACAAAAACAAAAACAAAAAAACCAGTCTTTCTAAAGTACACTTTAGCAATGTTTGTAAGAGGATGAAGGACAGAGCTGAGAAGATATAGTACTTTCTGGTGCTTCACCCTAAGCCACAGTGTCTGTGAGAACTTCACAATCAATTTCCCCCATCCCAGGGTTGCTTATTTATTCTTTACTTCAAACCAGTATTTATTATTGAGTGCTGACCATGCCAGGCACTGTGCTACTTGAGGAGGATGAGTCTGTCACCTTCAGGGAGCTTATTTTCTCATGGGACAAATGGATTAGTAAACAGGCAGGTGTGTTATGTTGTCTAATGACAGAAGGGGGCATCTTGCTGTGGGGACTTGGATGGAGAACCATAACATCCTCTTCATCATGTTGTCTGCCTTTCCCTGGAGAGGCCCTGTTCTAGATTGATTGTGGTCCTTCATCTGTGTGCAAGAGATCTTTGGGACACACAAATGGAGAACTGCCTAGAAGCGGTCTCCTGGTTTATATGATTTCCCATCTCAGCCACCATTATTTCCCTGCCCTGTCTGTCAAGGGATGGCTGTCTTCCCCCATTCATGATAAAATGAACAGGCTCTCTAGAATGTCAGAACTGGACCTTTTAGGGCAGCTTGAGCAGACCCTCTACCTTGCCATCAAGGCCCAGCCCTTTAAAAGCAACCACTGTCCAGCAAGAGGCTGTTCACCAGAATGAAGCTGGACTTCCCTGTGTTTGCACCTGCACTTCCCGTTCCCTGAGACCTTGACTTTTGCTGCTACTCACGACTACATTGATGGCCCTTGTGCTGTAAAGTCTTCTCCTTCAGTGTCCTGTGCCCTATGTCTGTTTACCCACAGACTTCGCCTTTGCCTCTCAGACTGGATTTGACACCCACAGTGTCTGAGTGTCAGACACAAACCTGATTTTGAGATCCTTTTGCTTGTCCTGTATGCTGTGGCTAGCTCTCGTGTCAGTTCATTCTTCCTAAGTGTTGCTTTCATTCTTCTCATTGCCACAGCAAGTATTTTAAACACTTGGGCCTGACTTGTGATCCCAGCCTGCATCTTAGCCCTGTACCCCTCTATCGTACAACACAGAACTCACGCTTCAGCGGATTTGGACTGTGGCCTGCCCGCAACACATTTCTATTTCCGTGCGAGTTACTTTCATGCCCCAAATGTGCTGCATTCATTTTTCTCTTTTAAATTATTTCACCTGCCTGGCTAACTCCTACTCATGCTTCAAGACCCAGGCAAAGCCTCTCACTCTTGGGCTGGGTCTCTGCCCTTTGCCCAGGCTGAAGTAAGAACCCTCGTTCTTACACCACGTGTGGAACTCGCACATAGCACCTTACTAGCACTGCATGACAGTTATTTCTCGACATATTCACCGCTGGTTTACAAACCAGTTCTGAGGTCAGAAACCTTGCCGCTTTCATCTGTTTATTCCAAACACCCAAGCACAATGACTGACCTTATAACAGCTGTCCTGTTATTGGTTCTTGAATAGATGAATAGATTAGTATTAGCTCTACTTGCTGTATGTTTTGAAAACATCCCACAGTGGCTAGGAGACAATACTGAAGCTGTCACCAAGACAGCAATTTCTGATATGAAACCCTTAAAAGGGTCTTACCAGGCAGAGAAGTGAAGGAGGTCATTTAAAGTAGAGGAAACAGCACAGGCCATTCAGGGATTAGGGAGAAGTGTGGTGTGTATTAAAGGATGGGGAGGTGGTGAGACATGACAGGTAGTCATGTCCGGCTCCTAAAGAGCCCTGTCTGCTGTGCTAAGGAGTTCAGACCTTACCCTGAAGTCAGTGGAAGGACCAGTGGCCATTTAAAATGTGTAAGTGATGGAGTGACATGGTTAGATTTAATTGGTCCATAACTCGGGTGGTTTCTTTGGTATTTTTAAAAAGATGCTGTGCATAGGTTTTTAGAAGAGTGGTCCTAAGAAGTTCTCATCCTGCTTGCTGGCCTCCTGGCAGGGACAGGGTTGCCCTGAGAGAGCCGGGTGCAGGCATTTTGTCCTCCTTGTTCAGCCAGAGGCAAGCCTGCCACTGGAGGTCACTGTTGCACCATAGATGTGTGCGCACAGCGCCGAGCTGCCCTTTGCAAGTTGGCTTCTGCAAAGGGTGAATCCGACAACTCCTGGGCAGGTTGGAAATTCCCTAGGGCAGACATCTTTCTGTCCCCATTGAGGACTGGCCTGGTGACCTGAAAAATGTGGCTGAGGAAGAGCTGTGTTTGAGGCAAGCGGGAGAGAGGCTGGATGACCTTGTGCGGGGAGGGCTTATGCAGTCATCAAAGGCGAGGAATTTGGTGGGTCTGGACTTCATTATTCTGCGTCTGGTGTGGGAGAGGCTGGCTGCCCCTTTGGGTCAAGGCGACTCTTCTCCTGCTGCTTTCTGGTTTGAATCTGGCTGAGGTTAAGGAAGGTTATTATTGTCCTATGGGTCCGTAGAGGTCAGGGGACACAAAATGAGTTGGCATCTCAGACTCCATCCTGGGGGAGGTCTGGGGGTTGGAGGGGGCCTTCCTTGTCCTGCTGGGCTGTGACAACAGAGCTGCCTGGTACAGGGGGAAATGGACACTGAGACCCACTCCTTAAACACACCCGCCGACTGATGGACTGTACCCAGGGCCGGGCGTCAACCGAGGCATCCAACAGGACCACAGAGAAAGGAAGGAACTGATAGTTCTCTTGAGAAACTGTGCCAGGTCTTTGTATATATTTCCTCAGTTCTCAAAATAAATGTGTGCAGTGGGTATTATTTTCCCCATTTATTATTTGAAGAGAGAGGTTTAGCGCCAACATTCAAACCTATGTCTCTTGAAATAAAAAGAGCACAGTTGGTAAAACGACTGCTTGTGGGCACCTTCTGAGAATTGATCCAAGCTAGAAAACTTAGAGTCCTATAGGGGAACAGAGTCTTTGGCTGTGTGGTCTCTTGATAACTCACTTCCACGTTGGTTGAGAGTAACTTCTGGTAGAAGTTGAGTAACTTTCTAATAAGTCATCCTTTGTTTATAACTTGACAAAGAAGCACTTCTCTGCACGTTAACTAATCTGATTCTTAGAATAAATACACGATCTCCAGTTTTGTAGTTGAAGAATCTGAGCCTTTAAGGATTTGCCAAAGAAACTATAGGTTGTTAGTGAGATGGGATTCAAACTCTGGTCTTTCTCTTCCCATTGCAGTTCTCTTTATATGACACTGGAATCACACACCTAGGTAAGTCTTGGATGATGGAAAGATGTTGTACCATAGCCTGGTTAGCAGTAGAAGTCATGTAGAGGTCATGCAGCACAATATTTTATTTTTAGAGTTGAGGAAATTTCAACCCAGAAAGGTTAAGCTCTGGGGTGAAAAATGTTGTCTTCCTAAGTTGGGGTTCCCAGAGTTAGCCAATGAAAATAGAGGACTCCTAGTATTGATGGGATATACTTGTTCTAAAAAATTATTCACTGTTTATCGGAAATTCAAATTTTAACTGGACATCCTGTGTTTTATCTGGCAGCCCCATTCGAAGTCCAAAGAGGGAAAGCTAGGCTTGCTGTTCCTTTGGACATCTTTTAATTTTGGAAATAAAAACATTTTGAAAAGAGCACCCTAAGTACCCTAAAAAAGAAAGACTTTCTATGGCTTTATCCTGGCTTTGCCAACCACAGCTTCCCTGAGCTGAGCTTGCCTCAGGACATCGCCTAATGGGTTCATTTCAAAGGACATCCTACGAAAAAACAATTGCAAAGCAGTTTGAAAATACAAAGGGCTTCAGGACAATTATGAAAGAAACCAGCCCAGTTAATCATACCAACTACTCAAGGGAAACCAAAATCATGGGAAGAAATCCCTAAGGAGCATTTAGTAGAATACCCATCCTATGTACACCTTTAATCAAGATTCAAAAGGAAGACAGCTAGTTCCCTTTGGAAACTATTATGTAATGAAATCAACCCTGCTTTGTACTCCCAGATTAATTACTGGATTTATTCTTCTCACTCAATTTATTTCTAGGTATTTGGACATTTTTCATTGATATTCTTTATGTTACTAAAACAACAACAATAAATAGTAATACTGATTTCACCTGACCAGGTGTGAGGATGATTCTAGAGCTAATGTTAAAGATTAAAATATTAAGGGAGTTTAGTGCTTCTTAAATATGTTTATATTTAACTATAGAGAGACTTTCCAGATCTATCGTGTGTATCAATGTAGGTCCAGACTTGTAATAATAAAGCTGTGTCTCTATATGGTGACTGTCATTCTGGAAAGAAAAAATTGTTCTTAAAGCTGCATGGTGATAGGGTGGACAGTAATGCCTGTATGTTTCACTTAACACCACATAAACGTTGGCAAATTGAATTTGTTTCCACGTCAGAGTGCTGTCTTCTGCCTTTTACCACCTTTTCCTTCACTCACCCTTTGTGCTTTCCTCTCATCACTCATTATTTCCACAAATATTTACTGAGTACCAGCTATGAAACACACACTGTGCTAGGAACTGGGGAAACAGACGAAGCCACAGCCCTGTCCTCAACACGCTCCCAGGCTAGAGGAGGGGGAAGGACCTGTAAACAATGAAGTTGAGCAGACGAAATGGGAAAGCATAGAGGAGCAGGCACTTAACTCTGCCTGGGGGAGAACGGGAAAGGAGTGGAAACCTCAGTGCAAGCCAGAGAACAATATTTACAAGACAGAGGCTTGTGGAAGGACCTCACATATTTCGTGAATGACAAGAAGTTTATGATAGAGGGAAGAAAAATGAGACTGGGGAGATGGTTGGGATCCATGTCATAAAGGTCTGTGTACATGAAACGAAGGGATTTGGATTTAATGGGAAGTCTTTGGAAATCTTTAGCAGGAGAGTGACATAAGCAGATTGGTTTTAGAGGAAAAGAACTGAGAGAGAGGAGTCTATAGGATAAGTAGCGGGGTTGGGGTAGATCAGCAGAGGGGCCAGTTAGGATGCCACTGCATCCAAAGGGGTGATGTGGGACTGGTGAAAAGCTTGTGCTGGGGGTGGGGTAGAGGGAAAGGAGACCAGACTCCCTGTGGTTTTATTCCATTTTTATTCTTTTGATCTTTCATCTTCAAGTCCTGCAAAACTCAAAGTAGTAATTGCGTAGGATGATACAAGTGTGCTCCAATTAGAGGAGGTTCCAATTAGATGCCAGAGTTCGGAAAGGTCTGTAGAGAGCTCACAAGGAATGCAGTTACGAGAATATTTCTGGAAATGTTAGTCCAAGCCCAACTTTTCAATTATTTTTATTAATGCTTCAGAGATAGAAACCTTGATTAAATTTGCAGATGCCAGGGAATTGAAGGAAATAGTTAATGCACTGGTTGGAAAAATCAAATTCCAAATGGATATTTAAAGTAGTCAGAGATCAGCTAAGTCTAATCAGATGAAATTTAACAGGGATGCATGTAAAGTTATGCAGTTGGATCCAAAAAAGCAGTGTAGAATTCCAGAATGGGGAAAATCTTAGTTTGCCAGTATGAGGAGTTTTCAGTGATAACACATTGGTACAATGTCCCTTCTTTCAAAATAAATGGTTTCTTATGCTCTTTCAATAAATGTGTGGTAGTAGGGTAGTAGCTGCTGCAAAAAAGACTCCTAAATCTCAGGCTTAACATAATTGAAATTGAATTCTTGCTCACTTAACTATCCAAGTCAGATATCGCACGTCTTGTGTGTTTTCTTCCACGTGGAAGCCCAGGTCCTGGGTTCCTTCCATGTGGGGGCCAGGCAGTTCTCTAAGCTTTGGCCTCACTGTCATTTGCATCCGGGTGAAGAAGAGGGAAGAAAGAGTGGAGAGAGGACCTCTGTTTCATGAAAACCTCGGCCCAGAGATATCACATGTCATTTCCTCTTACATTTCATCATTGAGGGAGACTAGGAAGTATAGTTCTTGGATGGGAGACTGTCTTGTTTTTTGTTTTTTTTTTAATTTTTGAATTTTATTTACTCTTTTATACAGCAGGTTCTTATTAGTTATCCATTTTGTACATATTAGCGTATGTCAGTCCCACTCTCCCAATTCATCCCACCACCACTGCCCCACCCCGCCACAGGAAACTGCCTTCTAGTGACAAAACTATGTTATGAAAGTAGGAAGACCCATATTGCTGACTTGTTCACCATCCATCCCCCTTAGGCCATCCAGAATGCAGATGATAGTCCCAGCTTGGGCCAGTCCCCAGTTTGTGGATTAGTATCATTTGAGAGCATTCCATTTAGGAGGAAAAATTGGCAAAGTAAAATATACTTGGAAGCAGTGGAACAGAAGAGACAATGGAAAGATCTGTGAATGTTTTGTCTAGAAAAGAGGAGGCCCTCAATGGCTATCTCCAGCTATTGGAAATCATCTTAAATGTTATAGTTCCTCAGTGCTCTATTTTATGCTTCTCGTTTCTCAGACTGTGTTCTGTACCTGGATGATCTTACCTGCTCTTAAGCTCATTATTCACTTATATGCTGGGTTTATTTCTCCAAGCTCGTTTTTTTTCCCTCTGAGCTGCTTACTTGTCCAGTTACTAACCATTCAACTTAACTGGTATTTTACAGTTACATCAAACAAATCCAGCATCAACTCATTGGTTCTTGGTGTACCAACAATTGGCAGTACCAACAGTCACCTCATTACTCAAGTTAGAAGCCAGAATCATCTATGAACTGCCACCTCTCCTTTATCACCTGCATCAAATGAGTTATCCAGGCCTGTCAATTTTATTTCATAAATATTCCTTAAATATATACATATTAGTACACACTGAACTCAGGTTTTCATCATTTTTTCACCTGGATAACAAAACTTACATGGTCTCCCCTCTTCTACCCTTGTTTCTCTACACTGCCACTAGAGTAACCTAACAAAAAGGTACATTTGAGTTTATTATTCTCTTTTTCAAGTCACTTCAAAGCCTTTAGGTCTGATATACAAGTCTCTTTATCAGATTCTTGCCTATGTCTCTAACCTCACTGCCTACCACTCCCCCCTCATATCATTCTACTTGTAGTTCCTTGAATATACCATAGTATTTCTCATTTCTTCGTGTCGTTAAATTTTTTTCCTTTAGGGAATTACTTCTTTGGCTAATTCCTATTTGTCTTTAAAAGTCCTCTTGACTTCCTCTAACCCTTCAAATCTGAATTAAGTACCCTGTTCTATACATCAGAACACTCTGAGTATACTAGTACACATCTGTCTCCCCACTACAATGTAAATATCCCTAAAGCAAGGTCCATGCCTCATTCATTCATTTATTTACTGTCTAGTACCCAGCACAGTGCCTGGTGCACATTCAGGTAGTGTCTGACTTGAATTGTCCCATGGAAGAGGGAATAGATTTGGTCTCTGTATTTCAAAAGGCAAAACTACAGGATAGTAGCTTTGGGCTTTCATTGGGTGGTAATGCATGCAATTGATAGGTGACTTTGGAAAGTAGTGGGTTTCCTCTCATTCACTGTATTCAAGTGGAGGCTGGAAGAGCCACTTGATAAGGTATAATAGTGGGGATTTAAGCAGCCAGTGGAGGGCTTGGGCTTGACATCCTGTAACATCCCAATAAACCATAAGATGCCATAATTTTGATTCACATTTGTTGGTTTTATTAAAAATATTTTAATCATCTGAAGTGTGTTATGGGACTTAATCAACGGTTTTGGAAAATGTTTTAAAGAGGAAACAAAGATCTGTAGGTAGAAAACCTAGTCTAAGTAAAATATATTGGAAAAATAGAAATCTTTCTGAATCATTCCTAACGACTCTTTTCTGATGTTCATGCATATTATAATAGCTGGGCCAAAAAAGGGGTGTTAAGACCGTGGTTGAGATGCTTTAATGAGTAATTACCTTTCTGTTATGTTACCAAACACTGTGTGTTTAGTTTCTCATAAAGGATTTAACAGAGAAGATGACTGATTGTTCGAGATCTCATGAACATTCCTTTGAGGGCTCTGACCTATTGCATCGAGTCTTGCACCTATTTAAAATACTTGGACCCTTAATGTGACTCCAAATTGCAAATCCTTTGGTTTAGCTTTTCTGGGGGCACTGTTCAGAAAGGAGACAGCATTAGGCAAATGAAGTAAAAGCTTTCTTTTTGCAGAAAGAGATCTCTCCTGCTTTAATCTCCTAGGGGAGACTTTGCCTGCAGAAGCTGAAACTCAAGGAGAAATATGGCTTTGGACTCCCTGGCCTTGAAGCCCGCCAGAAAATTTTATTCTCGTGATGTACAGACTTGTTTTTCTATCAGTCTTTAAGAAAGATTATCCCATTTGTCTCACAATAGGATGAGCATGCACTTTTATACTTCCTTGCATGAAAGACAATGTTTGGGATTTCTTTAATGTGTGTAAGTTCTTTGAGGGGAGGCATATTTAAGAAAGAGTCGGGTGTAGTGGAAAGAGCATTGGATTTGGAATTAGGTACCTGCATTTTTTTTTCTTTTTTACATCTTTAATGGAGTGTAATTGCTTTACAACGTTGAGTTAGTTTCTGCTGTATAACTGACTGCTGTGAGGTGATACCTCATTGTGGTTTTGATTTGCATTTCTCTGATGATTAGTGATGTTGAGCATCCTTTCATGTGTTTGTTGTCAGTCTGTACATCTACTTTGGAGAAATGTCTGTTTAGGTCTTGCGCCCATTTCTGGATTGGGTTGTTTGTTTTTTTGATATTGAGCTGCATGAGCTGCTTGTATATTTTGGAGATTAATCCTTTGTCAGTTGCTTTGTTTGCAAATATTTTCTCCCATTCTGAGAGTTGTCATTTCACCTTTTTTATGGTTTTCTTTGCTGTGCAAAAGCTTTTAAGTTTCATTAGGTCACATTTGTTTATGTTTGATTTTTTTTTTCTTTTGCATCTTTATTGGAGTATAATTGCTTTACAATGGTGTGTTAATTTCTGCTTTATAACAAAGTAAATCAGCTATACATATACATATATCCCCATATCCCCTCCTTCTTGCACCTCCCTACCACCCTCCCTTTCCCACCCCTCTAGGTGGTCACAAAGCACCGAGCTGATCTCCCTGTGCTATGCGGCTGCTTCCCACTAGCTATCTCTTTTATATTTGGTAGTATATATAAGTCCATGCCACTCTCTCACTTCATCCCAGCTTACCCTTCCCCCTCCCCGTGTCCTCAAGTCCATTCTCTATGTCTGTGTCTTTATTCCTGTCCTGCCCCTAGGTTCTTCAGAACCTTTTTTTTTTTTTTTTTTTAGATTTCATATATATGTGTTAGCATACGGTATTTGTTTTTCTCTTTCTGACTGACTTCACTCTGTATGACAGACTCTAGGTCCATCCACCTCACTCCAAATAACTCAATTTCATTTCTTTTTATGGCTGAATAATATTCCATTGTATATATGTGCCTCATCTTCTTCATCCATTCATCTGTCGATGGACACTTAGGTTGCTTCCATGTCCTGGCTATTGTAAATAGAGCTGCAATGAACATTGTGGTACATGACTCTTTTTTTTTTTTTTTTTTGCGGTTTGTGGGCCTCTCACTGTTGTGGCCTCTCCCGTTGGGAGCACAGGCTCTGGATGCGCAGGCTCAGTGGCCATGGCTCACGGGCCCAGCCGCTCTGCGGCATGTGGGATCTTCCCGGACTGGGACACAAACCCGTGTCCCCTGCATTGGCAGGCAGACTCTCAACCACTGTGCCACCAGGGAAGCCCTACATGACTCTTTTTGAATTATGGTTTTCTCAGGGTATATGCCACTAGTGGGATTGCTGGGTCATATGGTAGTTCTATTTTTAGTTTTTTGAGGAACCTCCATACTGTTCTCCATAGTGGCTGTATCAATTTACATTCCCACCAACAGTGGGGAATGAGAGTTGGGTGTAGTGGAAAGAGCATTGGAGTGGAGAGCATTTCTCCACACCCTCTCCAGTATTTATTGTTTGTAGATTTTTTTGATGATGGCCATTCTGACTGGTGTGAGGTGATACCTCATTGTGGTTTGGATTTGCATTTCCCTAATGATCAGTAATGTTGAGCATCCTTTCATGTGTTTGTTGGCAATCTGTATTATCTTCTTTGGAGAAATGTCTATTTAGATCTTCTGCCCATTTTTAGATTGGGTTGTTTGTTTTTTTGATATTGAGCTGCATGAGCTGCTTGTAAATTTTGGAGATTAATCCTTTGTCGGTTGCTTCATCTGCAAATATTTTCTCCCATTCTGAGGATTGTCTTTTCGTCTTGTATATGTTTTCCTTTGCTGTGCAAAAGCTTTTAAGTTTTATTAGGTCCCATTTGTTTATGTTTGATTTTATTTCCATTACTCTAGGAGGCGGGTCAAAAAGGCTCTTGCTGTGATTTAAGTCATAGAGTGTTCTGCCTGTTTTTTCCTCTAAGTGTTTTATAACACGAAAGACCCCGAATAGCCAAAGCAATCTTGAGAAAGAAAAATGGAGCTGGAGGAATCAGGCTCCCTGACTTCAGATTATACTACAAAGCTACAATAATCAAGACAGTATGGTACTGGCACAAAAACAGAAATATAGATCAGTGGAACAAGGTAGAAATCCCAGAGATAAACCCATGCACATATGGTCACCTTATCTTTGATAAAGGAGGCAAGAATATACAATGGAGAAAAGACAGTTTCTTCAGTAAGTGGTGCTGGGAAAACTGGACAGCTACATGTAAAAGAATGAAATTAGAACACTTCTTAACACTGTACACAAAAATAAACTCAAAATGGATTAAAGACCTAAATGTAAGGCCAGGCACTATAAAACTCTTAGAGGTTCCTGCATTTTAAGTACTGTTAATTTTGCCTATTGTTGTTTGGGGGCTCTGTCCATATCCACAAAGTGAAGTCATTGGACAAAATAGCCTCTAAGCTTCCTACTGTTATATTGTGTTCTGAGATTCCAGATGGTACCTTCGTAATGCCCACAAGAGTGCTTGCTACTTGGATTTGACCAACTTAAATGAAGAGAATGACCTAAAGCTGGTGTCTTAAGTTCAAATCCAGGATCCTCAACTACATTACGTACAAGGAACACTCCTCAGAAATAATGATGCTGTTTACCCTGGATTCCCTTTTATGAACACCCCCTCCCCATACTAGGACTGCTTATTAATGATTGTTAAATATAAGCATGGGAGTCTGTTTATAGCAATTACTTCTAAAATTTCCCCTCTGTCATCAGTACCTCCTTACTCCAGTTTATCCTGCAAACTACCAGAAATTTAATTTTCCCATGGATTTCCTTTCAGCTGCTCAAAAATGCATCTGAGCTCTTCATTGGTTATGGAATAAAATCCACATTCCTATATATGCAATTCAGGGCTCCTGCTCTTTCTTTCCAAATTTGTCACTGAACATGTTCTATGCATAAAACCTCTGTTCCAAGCAGGGTGAAAGCTTTGTTGTTGCTCCAGGATGGAGGAAGATGAGGTGCTTTCCTACCTGCATGCCTTTTCTCACACTGGTTTCCCTGCTCACTCATCCCCCTTCTTATGTTTTGCGATGGAAATTCTTCCCATTTTTTTTTTACAGTCAGCTTTAATCCACTCCTCCATCCTGCCTGATTCTCCATAGCCCACCATGATAGCTCTCAATTACTAGGTAGATACTGTAACTAGTTCACCAACAACATTTAGCCGTAGATGTGTTTCAGATAATTATACATTGGGCACGTAGCGGGAACTGCCTACCAGTGCTGGGGTGTGTTTTTCTTATTTTCTTATGAATTGAACCGCTTTATGATCAGTCTAAAACGTAGAAGGTGATTGCTTCTGAAAAGTGGGATGCATCTTTTCTTTGTTTCTTGGCATTTTTCCTATTAGGAATGGAAATTGAGCAGATTAAATAGGACTCAATCTTGAATCTACAAATGACACCAAACCTGAAATGATGCTGAGGTTGGAAGCGATTTAGTTCACTTGAATTTTGTTTGGGAGATAATGTTTTCCTTCTGGGAAGAGAAATGCTAATGAAAAAAATCACCTCCCGACTACAACTCAGAAATAATAGGAATCTGGCCAGAAATATGATCTTATGAAAACTCTCCAAGCAAAGCATCTTATACTCATGTCTGTGCCTTTGGATTGACATTCTGATGTTTGCCTTTCTCTGGTTTCCAGAGATCAGGGTGGAGAGAGGCGCCAGGGTAACAAGCCAAATAGGTCTATTATGGGATGTCATGCTCACTGGGCATGAGTGCTGTCTCCTAGGACATTTATAGCGTTTATTACTCAGCCCAACTTTAATAACACATGGACAAGCCTGGGGCAATTTGTAAAGGATCTGAGAGTTTTTTGTTATGAATGTCTGTATTATAGAATTAGTGAGTCTCAGGATTGGACTGGATTGGAAAGATGATCTCATCAAAGGGGCCCCAGCTCTCTACTAGAGAAGAACTGCTTTTAATATCCCTGACATTCTAAATGGTCATGGGTATGGGGGGACCATTTATAAGAATAAGTTGGCAGATGGTGACTGTTAGGTTGTAAGTTGGGATATGGGCAAAAATGGCAAATACTAACTCTACCTTTTCCTTTGGAGCCATGGAGAGATGAGACAGGCCAGGAGTGACCAGCCATCCTAAATTTTCTGCTACAAACCATAGAGAGGAGAATGGGGTTCAGTGATGTGAGTCAATGAAGAAAGATTCCAATATCTTCTAGATCAGTGGTTCTTTTTTTTTTAAAATTGGAGTACAGTTAATTAAATTTATTGGAGTATAGTTGATTTACAATGTTGTGTTTCTGCTGTACAGCAGAGTGAATCAGTTATACATATACATATATCCAGTCTGTCTTAGATTCTTTTCCCATATTGGTCATTATAGAGTATCAAGTAGAGCTTCCTGTGCTATATAGTAGCTCCTTGTTAGTTATCTATTTCATATATAGTAGTGTGTATATGTCAATCCCAATCTCTCAATTTATTCCTCCCTCGCCCTTTCCCCCTTGGTAACCATAGTTTGTTTTCTACGTCTGTGACTGTATTTCTGTTTTGTAAATAAGTGCATTTGTACCATTTTTTTTTTGGATTCTACATACAAGCGATATCACATGATATTTGTCTTTCTTTTTCTGAGTTACTTCGCTCAGTATGACAATCTCTGGTTCCATCCATGTTGCTGCAAATGGCATTATTTCATTCTAGATCAGTGGTTCTTAAACTTTAATGTTCATCAAGTCACGTGGAGATCTCGGTAAAATTCAAAATCTGATTCAGGAGTTCTGGAATCTGAGATTTGTTGGAAGCTTCCAGGTAATGCCAGTGCTGCTGACATATGAACCACATTTTAGGTAATAAGACTCTAGAATCTACCATACTGATCAATCTGCTGGGAATGGTGCCCCATGATAACCATCTCGAATAGAGAAGAAACGGACTCTTACCTCATAGTGATGAAAAGATTGCTGAGTTATAGATGGTCAGAATTGAAAAAGAACTTTTAGAGCTAATCCAGTTAATTGGTTTCCAAATTTATTTTTTAAAAATTCTTTTTCTTTTAAAAGCAAAATTACACATAGTACTTCAGTATATTTAAAACAGCTCAAAGCTTTGAGCCTGGAGCCAACTCGCCCTCCCTCGACTCCCCTCAAAGACTCGTAGGTCATTTCCTTAGAACCCCAGGACTCTGAGTAGCACTTTAAAAACTGCTAACCTTATTCAATGCATTAGGAAATAGTAAGATGGAACCTAAATCCAAATCACAATTGCTAGTCTGATATTCTTTCTGGTATGCAAGGCATCATAACTTATTTATGACCTTGGTTTGGAGGCTGATTATCATTGATATGCTCTATCTCTGGTTATCTGCGCTTTGGTCAGCCTCTGACATAATACCTGATATTTGTTACATCCCTTGCACCCACAGCTAACGTTGGACTGGAGAAAGTCACTTAACCTTTCTGTGTCCCAGGTTTCTGTTCTATAAAATGAAGAAAATTATAACCTTCTCTAAATATATTACCAGCACAGAGTGTCCAGAACCTTATGGAAACTAAATAAACATTCAGTGAATGTAAATTAAATGAGGGCAGAGACTATATTTCGCCTGTCTACCATTGTAACCCCTATGAATGTCTTGCGTGGCACCCGTCATGAGCAGATATTGATGAATATTTGTTAAATGAAGAATGATGGTACGGTATCATAGGCAGGAAACTATTTTTGAAACTTGTGTTACAAAAATTTAAGGGATCACTAGGATGACATGATAAGTAAGCTCTAAAGCATCTTTTTGCTCTGCTTGCTGTTGACAAAAGGGAACCATGTTATCTGTGTCTCTGGCATCTGGTTACTCACAACCTCTGACAAACAGCAATGGTTGGAATATACAGGGTTTAGTAAAAGTTAGGTGTAAATCTGATCCTTTAAAAAGGAATTAGAAAGGAAAATTCTTACATAATGTATAGATACGGGAAATGCATTTTAGATTGAGGAACAAGGGCACATATATTTTGGGTGGAAAGTAAAGTAGTCACAGATCATTTTACTTTCAAACTAGGCATGTGAGGGATTTTGTTAGCCTTCCTCTGAGAAACTGGAGAAGGCATCATGAAAGAAATGGAATTCTCAGAATTGTGCAGTTCCCAACTCTTTGGCAACAGGTTAAAGCATTTGTCAGAGTGGAAGTCGAACTATCATCTGGCTTGTTTCTGGGCAAAGGCCGGTGTAGAAAACAATTGCACCTTCTGTAGAGAAATGCACAGGAGACAAGTATTGATACAAACTCTACTCATCCTGGTGTTATTCATCTCGTTGGGGACTAAGACATTTGGGACTCAGTGCGTGGGTGAATTGGCTGGGGCTGGACTGTGGGAAGAGGACTCTGCAGCCAGCGTGTGTACTTTAAACAACTGCACCAGGATTAATTTATCTCCTTTTCTTATTTGCAAAGCCTTGATGGAGAATATCCGCTGGTTCTGTTGGAGAAAAGAGACTTCCTGAGACATGATGTAATTTTTGCAAAGGGGAAACACATGTTGAGTTCTGCAGTGCAAAACAATACTGAGGTGCTGATAGCCGAACTGTGAGGTCACATGACAGGATACAGTGGGGGTCAGGCAGCACTACCCAGGAGCCTTTGGAGCATGGGGTGTGGGGGAGGAGAAGGGAAGAAAAGGTCTCCGAAGCTATTTAAATATAGAGGCTCCATTAAGTTTATGAGAGTCTGGAAGGAATGCTTTTCTGTTTTTAGTTAGAATGATCTTCCTCCTTGGAACACGACATAGCACACATGTGCTTCTTTTTTACCCCCAGAGACAGTAGGTACTTAGAGTGTTTGTGGAAAGAAAGCTTCAGTAAATCTGCATTTTAAAATCCAGTAAAATAAATGACGATTTTTATCAGCAGTGTCCTTCTTAATGAATTTCTCATAATCATACATGACTAATGCAGCTATCGTGGAGTAGTGGGCTAAACCTTGGTACTAGGGCTTTAAGGTTACTCTAGATCTTATTTTGCCTGAACCAGTTAAAAATTAGATACATGTCCATAGGTGTCAGCAAGTGAGAAGTCAGGGTTTCGCCAGGCAGCAGAAGACTAAGGTGATAACCTATTTATGTCTCTGAATCGCTCATCTCTTAATCTGGCTAGTATTGACAAGCTGCGTAGCCCTGTATTTGGTGTTATGGTATTAGATAATACAATAATTACAAAGGTGAGAATAACTCACTTTCTTCTTTAAATAGTTATTTTTTTAGTTGATGAGATAATAAAAATATAAGACCTTGCTACTCAACAGTGGCGTCCTCTCAGACTAGAAGCATGGACGGCACTTGGGAGCTTGTAAAACTACAGAGCTCAGATTCCGCTCCAGGTCCATAGGCACGTTAAAGGTTGAGAAACCCCGGAGTAATGTATTATGGGAACATAAAAGAAGAAGAAATGACTTGTGGAAGGATGCGAATGGAAGACTTCAAGAGAAGTTGGCACTGAGATGGGCTTTGAAAAATGGGTAGCTAGAAATACGCACAAAGACTCAGATGTGAGAAAACAGTGGATTAGAGAAAGGGAAATAATCCAATAGGCAAATGTATTGTGGGGAAAGTGGAGATGAAATTGAAAGATCCTTTGGGGCAGATTACCATACTAGAAGTTTGGGCTTTTGTATCAATAGTATAGATTTAAAAACATGATTTTTTTTTATTAGTTGTTTTTTTTTTGGCTACACTGAGTCTTTGTTGCTGCGCGCAAACTTTCTCTAGTTGCGGCAAGTGGGGGCTACTCTTTGTTGCGGTGCGCGGGCTTCTCATAGCAGTGGCTTCTCGTTGCAGAGCATAGGCTCTAGGTGTGTGGGCTTCAGTAGTTGCAGCATGCGGGCTCAGTATTTGTGGCATGTGGGCCCTAGAGCTCATGGGCTTCAGTAGTAGCGGCACGCAGGCTCAGTAGTTGTGGCTCGCAGGCTGTAGAGCACAGGCTCAGTAGTTGTGGCACACGGGCTTAGTTGCTCCGTGGCATGTGGGATCTTCCCAGACCAGGGATCAAACCTATGTCCCCTGCGTTGACAGGTGGCTTCTTAACCACTGTGCTGCCAGGGAAGCCCTCTCTGTATACTTCTAAACTTTTCTCTTTATTGATGGTTTTTGGCAGTTTGATTATGATGTGAATTCACGTTTCTTAAAAATCATATTTGGAACAACTTCCGTCACTACTACTTTAAATACATTTTCTGTCCTCCTTCTCTCCTTTTGGGGTTCTTAACTATACATGTAGTAGTCGTTTGACATTGTTTCATAGGTCATCAAGATTCTGTTCATTTAATTTTTTTTCTCTTAAACTTTAATCTGGAGAGTTTTTAGTGCTGTGTTTTCAAGTTTACTGATATTTCTTCTAATACGCTGTAATCCAGTAAATATTTTTCTATCAGATATTGTAGTCTTCTTTTCTAGAAGACCCATATGTATGTTTTGTTTTGTTTCATTTTTTTACATCTTTCATCTTTTCCCATATTTTGTTTCTTTTAATTCAAGGTTTAGTAAACTGTGGCCTATGGGCCAAATTGAACTGATGATCTGTTTTTGTATGGCCTGTGAGCTGGGAATGGGTTTTATGTTGTAAAAGATTATTTAAAAAAATTGAAAATATGCAACAGAACATATATGGTCCATAAAACTGAAAATATTTGATATCTGGTCCTTTACAGAAGGATTTTGCTGATCTCTGCTTTAAATCCCTGACTTAAATCATATAACAGCTGTTTTAAGGTCCTTGGTTCCTAATTCTGTGACCTCTGTAATCTCTAGGTCTGCTTCTATTGACTAATACTTTCCTTCTTTGCTGCTGCTTTGAAGGCTAGTAATTTTTTATTGGATGTTAGGCATTATGTATGTTATGCTGTTGAATATTTGCATCTTGTTGTCTGTCTTTAAAAAATCTGAGGCTTGCTTTGGCAGCCTGTTTCATGACTTACGGATCAGCTTAATACCTCTCAAGGCTTTGTTTTGGGGCGAGTTTAGCCCTACCAGCAGGGTGTGACTTTCCTCAGTGCCCTCCGTGTTCAACAGGGTCTCTCCATTCTGGTTGATGGTCCCTGGAATATCTTCTAGGTGTGTGTGGGCTCAGGGAATTGCTCAGCGTGTAGCTCCCTGGAAGTGAGTCAAGTTTATCCTGCCATGTAGAGTTTTATTCTAAACTTGCACAGATCAGTATTGAGCCAGAGGCTGTCCAGAGGGGCAGGTGTGTAGATTTTTGGAGCTCTCTCTTTGCCTGCTTCCTTCCTTTTCCGTGCTCTTTCCCACAGGTCCCATATTCTTGGTCGCAGATTACTTCTGACTCTTCAGCTCGGTAGAACCCTGGGTCTGTGCTTGGGTTGCCCCACCTCACCTCTGCAGCAGCCTGAACATTGCCTCCAGAGAGAGAGAGACGGTGCATCGTAGGGCTTTAACCTTGCTCCTTCCCTTCTCTCATGAATTGCAGTTCTGTGCTGCCTGGGCATTCCAATCTCAAAATATTTGTTTCATGTATTTTGTTTACTTTCTAGCTGTTTACAGTGGGAGGGCGAGTCTTGTGCCGGTTCCTCTTTCATGGGCCAAGAGCATGGGCATTTGAGTCAGACTTGTTTTCTGGTTCTGACTCTGTACTCACTAGATGTGTACCTTAGGCTAGTCATTAACTTCCATAAGCATCATTTTATCATCTGTAGAACAGAGATAGTAAGAGGACGTTTTGTTGGAGATTAGAAGGAAGTCAGTTGTTCAGTGTCATACAGTAAGCGGTAGAGTTGGTCTCCCTCCCAGGAACTCCGTCTCCAAAGCGCCTGTTTTGTGTCAGCACTGACCTTGGTTAGCTCGCATAGAAATGGTTGAGCCACAGAGACCAGAAAGTCAAAGGGCCCCAGAAAGGGCCACATTTGTGCAGAATGTGTTACAGGAGATGAAAGGTTCTGAAGTCATGATTAGATCTGAATGGATGCTCAGACTGGAGCAGAAGTTTGTAGCTTGCTGGGGGCAGACACTGTGTGTAATGGTGAGGCATATGCCAAATGGTGAGAACAACGGGGTTTCTTCCTTACCGAGCACTCGGTTATGCTGTAATTGATTCAACCAATATGGTTCTGATTGTTCCCATTTTCCACTCTCTCCCCTCACCCACACCACTGGGGTGCTTCAGTCAGACCCACTCTACCCTTTCTAGCTGTCTACCATTCCCAGCTCTCTGCATGAAATATCACTTTAGTGCATGGGATTCCTGCATGTCCCAAGTGGGTATTTAGTCCTTGAAAAGAGCATTTGAGTAAACATACAGTCAGCACTTTGAGGGGGCAGCAGTCCAAGACATGTCTGTCAAAGGGGGCATCAGGGTGGACTTCAGTTGTCCTGTGACTGAAGCCACGGCAGTGGGTCTGACAGGCGCCAGATGCATGAATTTTGATAGAAGATCAATTTGGATTATGATCCCATCTCTGCCGCTTCCTAGCTGGATTACACTGGGCAAATTACCTAACTTCTTTCAGTCTCCGTCTCTTAATCTGTGAAATGATGAAAATAGGTGCTTTGTAAGATTAAATAAGATAGTGTATGCAACACACTTTGAACATAGTGGAATTGAGAAAAATAACATCCCTCTCGCCAAATAGTGACAGGAGAGAGTCTACCCACAAAAATCTAACTCTCAAATGTCCATTCCACTTCATTTCCTCCCAGATTCTTGGACAACTAGGAGCCCAGAGCCTGTGCTAATGTTGCTCTTATAACCAGCTTCATTCACAGACCTGATCCTAAATGGGGTTCGATCTGGCAAACAGAAACCAAATGCATTGTTGATTGATTGCCATGCCACCTGGCATGTGGGATCTTAGTTCCCTGACCAGTGATCGAACCCGTGCCCCCTGCCTTGGGAGCGCAGGGTCTTAACCACTGGACCTCCAGGGAAGTCCCCCAAATGCTTTTTTTTTTTTTTTTTTGTGGTACATGGGCCACTCACTGTTGTGGCCTCTCCCATTGGGGAGCACAGGCTCCGGACACGCAGTCTCAGCGGCCATGGCTCACGGGCCCAGCCGCTCCGCGGCATGTGGGATCTTCCTGGACCGGGGCACGAACCCGTGTCCCCTGCATCGGCAGGCGGACTCTCAACCACTGCGCCACCAGGGAAGCCCCCCCCCAAATGCATTTTTAAACAGAAAATTTAATGTTAGGAGTTTGTTAAATAGATATTGGAAGAATCAAAAGGCAAAAGAGGGACACAGAGGCAACATGGAGATGGTACCTGCAGGAAGCAGCTGCCATTCCTAGGGTGTTCCCTGGGGGAGGACAAGAGACAAGTTAGGAGGTTAGAACCCAGAGCTTAAAGAAACAACCCCAGGAAGCTGGGACTGAGAGGAGGGAGTCTGACCTTGCTGATGCCACAGTAGCTTGTTTTGGGGACCCTTTGGAAATGGGATTCAGGCATCTGAAGAAGGGGTACTGCTCAACTGGTGATGGTGCCTCTGAAGGGCCCTGTAATAAGTGAGAAAGACCTGGATACTGGGCCAGTTGTTCTGCATCTCACTGCCACCGCTGAGATGGAGAACTCGGTGGGCGACACAGAAACGGCAAGTAAGCAGGAAGAAAAAGCCCCTTCTCTAGGCTAACAGTCTATCGACAGAGCCCAACAGGTATCTGGCTGGCAGAGGAGAAGTGAGGTGTTCTGTGTCCATGCCCGAGTGTCATGAAGCAGAGGCCAGGAGGGTGGATTTGGAGCTGAGAGGCAAGAGCTGAAAAAACCAGCCCTATGTGCTTTGTACTCTGATCCGTGACCTTTTCCTGATCTCCTTGACTCCCAACTCCCAGATGTGTTTCCTGTTTACAGGCTTGCCTTCATGCTAGAACTTGATATTTCGTCCCATTTACACAGCTCTGATCTTTGGGATTCTCTCCTTGATTAGGATTTGCATTAGTTAAGACTCTTTTGGGTGCAAGTCACAGAAGGCCAACTTGACCTAGCTTAAACTTTTGTTTGGAGCCTATATTGGATGATAAAACCAGGAAGGACAAGGTGCACCTGGGGGCAGGTAAAATAAGGGTGCCACACTTCTGGTATTCCTCCTCCATCCCTGGTCTGGTCTGATTTTTCTCTACAAGTTGGCTGAGTCTTTCCGCTTGTAGGCAGACTTCTCACATGAATGGTGCATGGCAGCCTGTAGCTCTGGGCTCACAGCGTCACCACTGTGTAGAAAGAAGAGAGTTTTCTCTCTCCTAGCTCCAGAGTCAACAATTCCACGGAATTCTGATGGGCTGGCTTTGGTCCTGGGCCCTCTCCTTAGACAAGGAAAGGAGGTATTATCTTTTTGGCTTAGCTGAAGTCTTATGTCCACCCCTGTGAATCTCAGAAGAAATGAGTGAGATCTTGGGAAAATAAGACCAATAGTTGTCCGCTATAATTTTTAATCGTTTTTTAAATTACAGACAGGAATTCCCTCATTATTCCTATAAAACAATGACAGATGGAAATTGTATGCTGATAGGTGTGTTCTAGGCAATACCTTGATTGCATTGTCATTTCTGCACACACCAGGTAGTCAAGAGTCTAGATGGCATTTTTACAGGGTCCCTGTGAATCTTATTGTTGGACAGTTGGGGAAAGCAATAAGTAATAGCCTCTCGCCATTTTTTTTTAGCCAGTGTTCTGAAACAGTTGGAGAAAATCATAGGCTCACCCTGATCTGTGACAATAAAGACAGGTAACCAGTTACCTGTCTCATTAAATCATTCATCTACTACCTTACTTAAAAGATAAGTCAGAAGAGCAGAAGTAAGAAAGTACAGCCATAGGTTTATAAAGGGAGAATCAGTAAAGCAACAAATATATACCAATCCAGGGCTTAACCCCTAATGACATCCTCATGCATTTAGGGAGACAAGATTAACACACAGCTTATTTGTTTATTGAGGCCTCTCCCAGTGACTGTTCCAAATTACTCCATTCTTCTTAGGTCCTCAGTCCCTCCTTCTCTTACTTTCTCCTGCCTCTCCTTTATCCCTTTCCTTTCTTGCCTCTTGTTTTTCTGTATAAATGGAGGCCACCATGTCAGTCAGGGTTCAACCAGGAAAACAGACCCTGTACGAGGCATATAGTAAGAGATGGATTGCAAGGAATTGGTTTACATAATTGGGGGGGCTAGCTAGGCAAGTCTGGAGTCCATAGGGCAGGCTAAAAGGATCATATAAATCTCAATCATTCTTTCCTCATTTAGTTTGCTGTCATAATCATTTTTCATCTGAATTATTCTTTAAGGTTTACCAGCTTAAACCCTAGAGCTGCTCTGGATTCTTCCCACTTCCTGTCTTCTATACCAGTCAGTTAATAAGGTCAGTGTTTTTTTTTATTCCTGATAATTGTTACATTGGTCCATCCCTTTCCATTCCTATTGCTACCTCTCTAGTTGGAAACCCTGGAGCCCACTCCTGGACTATTTTGTTAGACTTTTATTAACAGATACCTGGCTGTTTTTGCTCTCCAATTCTTCCTATATAATACCACCAGAGTATTTGTCTCAAAATGCTATTTTTAGTATGCTGCTCCGCTAACAAGATTATTCTTTGAGTTAGAACTGTATGTATTGACCTGGAGGGATGTCCATGGTAAATTGTCAGATTAAAACAGCATGTTGCAGAGTACTGTGCATGGTTATATGCTATTTTTAATTAAAACTCGATCTGTTGGAATATATTTGTGTGTGATTGTATGAGCATAGAAAAAAGGGTGGAAGAGGTCATGCACTGAACTATTAACACTAATTCATTGATTATCTAGGGAAGTAGTTCTGACGGTGACTTCACATTGGAATCATCTGGATAACTTTAAAAAGTACAGAGATTTCATTAGATGGGGGTGTGGCATGGGCATCAGAATTTTAGAAAGTTCCATATGTGAGTCTAATGTGTTGAGAACCATTGGTCTTAGAGGATTAATCTGGATGAAGTGACTTAAGTGTTTCTACGAATTCAAATACATGTACTCACAACTCAGTGAAGACTTCTGTAGCCCAAAATGTGTGTGACTTTGCTTAGTCACATGAGCAGAGGAAAAGCAGCTTGGCTTAAAGATATACTACAGGTCTATAAAAGTGGATGAACAAAAGTTATATGTATATACCAAGCATCTATGTATATTACATAGCTGCACCCACATACATATATATGTATGTATATTTGATATTTGATTATGGATTCCTATCAGGAGATTACGTGATTATTTTGGAAACCAGTATGTTTAAATTACAAGTGTTTTTGTTTGTATTTTTGTTTTCTTTTCTTCGATATGACATCAGTGGCAGAGGTCTTTCCTGGTGCAGTCCCTGTACTTGACACTAGAGGGAGGAGGCCTGAGTATTGATATCTGATTAAAAGGCAGCTTTGCTGAGGAGGATGTGTGAGAATGTTATCTAATCATCACTAAATAGGAGTCCGGGTTTGCTGTGATTTCCTTTTCTCAAAGCCAAATAACCCAAAATAGACATGGGAGTCTATAGAGACACACTTGAATCATATTTCACAAGGGACAGGTTAACTGATGAATTCGTGTAAGTGAGCCAGGAAGCCTTGGTCTTGTCTTAGGTCCTGACCCATGGTTTCCAGGGTTTCTAAGTTTGCTCAAACCTAGAGAACAGCTTAGGCTGTGAAACCAATGGCAAACTCCTTCCCCCATTCCAAGTTTGGAAACTTTGCCCATTATTTCTGCTTTGATCTGGGACTCTGTTCAGTTTCTGATTGAGTCATTTAACCATGTATAAAACCCTGAGACCAGAAGCTCATATCTACGTAAGATTCACTCCACAAAAATTTGAGTGTTAGGTGGTATTTGGAGAAGGCACGTGGTCTCTGTGAAAGGGGCAGGCTGGCCCCTGGAGTTTCTGGGACATCTCGTTATCTCATGTTCAGAGTCCTTAATGATCTCCAGTGTAATTAAGAAGTGGATGGGCACTGTGGCCACAAGGCTGAGATGTATTCAGTGATGTGCTGGGCTGGCTCACACTGGCCCATAAGAGATGACTTACATTTTCAGGAATTTTGCTAGTTGGTAGTTAAACCTGGATATTCTTTTTTTTTTCCTTTTTTTGTAGTATGTTATACTTTTAACCCTAAATTTTCTTTAAAAAAATTTTTTTTGGAGTATAGGTGATTTACAGTGTTATGTTAGTTTCAGGTGTACAGCAAAGTGATTCAGTTATACATATATCCATTCTTTTTTCAGATTCTTTTTCCATATAGGCCATTACAGAGTATTGAGTAGAGTTCCCTGTGCTATACAGTAGGTCCTTAATAGTTATCTATTTTATATATAGTAGGGTGTATATGTCAATCCCAATCTCCCAATTTATCTCTCCCCCAAAGAGGAATATTCTTAAAATATATAAACTTACAATAAATCACATAAAATTATACTGAATTACATTAGGAACAAAAAATACTATCACTTACCACTTCCTAATTATTTTAGTACATTTTGCTATTACCTATGCCCATGAGGTTATTTATATCTGTTATATCTGCATGATGGAAATACTATATGCTGGTATGATGTTCATCTCTTCCTAAGTCTGCGTTCAGTGACATCACATTGGTAGCTTGAAATTGGCCACCCTGGGCCATAAGACAGCATGACAGGCCACCGTGGAGGTTACACAACCCAGTTCTCTCATAGTCACCCTATGGTGATTTTCACCTACTTAATTGCCTACATGACTAGCTACAAAAATGGCTCAGGGTCAGAAGATGGTTAGGTCATGCAGTTTGGCACACTCAGCAAGGACATGCCAGGATGTCTGAGCCCAGGATGGGACTGCCTCTCCGAACAGCTATGGATACAGGAGTTTAGGAAGAGTCAGTGAATGAAAGCATACTGAGAAGCAATTGGTTACACAGGATTTAGGATATAGAGTATTATATATTTATTATTTGTCAATTATATACTATACATCCTTTGTATCAATAAAATTTTAATAAACACACATGCATACATCTGTACTTTTTTTTTTTTTAAAGGGCTGTTAAACAGTTACCAGCATACTACTAGATGCCTTCCATTATAGAGTCTTGTTAACAAGATAACCTGGATCCAAAGGAAAGGGTGCAGGAAAAGAAGGGGAAAGGGTAATTTGTCAGTGGCTTCTGGGTTACAGACCTTGAGAAAAATCCCAGGAAAAGGACCTTCATATGTAGGAAGGGACCCAGTGCTAGACGGCATAAGACCCCATAAGCCTGTAGAGAGGAAGTCTGAGATGTGCAAGTTTCCCACCTTTGATAGGGGATCTAAACAGCAGATCTCTTTAAAGACATCAACATAGATATCACTCTGAAAGCGTACAGGAGAGAAGCAGGGGGCTGGAAGAAAATGGATTCTCCCTTAATTTTTTCCCTCTTTCCTTCCCTGCAGAATATCTAATTTACTTGTTAAAGCCATCCTCACATTGTTTATCCAAAGTGTCTATTTTCTGGTCCTAATTGATACTAATTAAAATCAAAATAAAATTACAACTGTAAAACTTGGCTGGGGTTTTGAGCCACTGCCAGCATGCCCACAACCAGTGAGAGTTACTCTACCAACACTCCTGTTTGGAAACTCCAGGTATTTTAATAGTGAATAGATGTGGGAAAAAAAGAGAAAAAACAGTACTTTCATTCTAAAATTTCTTTCCAGCTGCTGTTATGAAACATAACAACAATAGAACCTAACTGATTCTTTATTGAGACTGAGGATTTTGTTCAAAAATCGAAAAGTAAACGTGGTATGTGTGAATAAATACTGATATGAATCTGGAATCGTTAAATCAGTTGTTTAGCATTCGGTGCTAATGAGGCTGGACTCCTGGGTTCTGTTCCCCTACAGACGGGTTATCTTTACCTGGAGGAAAAACTCTGATCCTCAATTAGGAAGACATTCCTATTGGCAGAGTTGTCTTGCAGGTGCAATAATGGGTCATTTGGGTACTGGGCAAGAGTCCATGAATGGTTCAAGGCAAATCAACTACCACCAGTCCTGGAAAATAACTCAAAAGTCCATCTTTTATTGAGGGTAGGTCATTAATGGTTTGCTAATATACCCTACTATAGCACTGAGTTGAGTATAAAGCTATGTCTTAAATCATACCCAGAGGAGATTGTTGGAAGTGTCAAAAGTTCAAGAGGTGTAGTAGAAAGAACATACAGCTTTGATTTAGATGTCAGGGTTCTGCCACTGGTAAGTTAATTTTTTATTACTATATGCTAGACATAATATTAAGTGACTTATATTTTCTTATTTACTCGTCTCAAAAATCTTGTGGGGTAGGTACTTCTGCAGCTTTCTTTCCTAGATAAGAAGAGGTTAAGTAACTCAGTTGATGTTACATAGTTAAGCAAGTGAGCTGGCATTTGAGCTTAGGTCTGTAGAATTCAAAACCCAGCGGCTTAACCTCTCTACTCTCTTGTCTCTACCCCAGATACCTTGTATTTAAGGTAGAGTTGCTTAACTGCTCTGAGCCTTGGTTTCCTCTCTTATATAATGGTGATAATAATGCCTGATTTTCACACTTGAACAGTACAAGAGTCATGCAGTAGTGTAGGTGTATCATAAAAGGTTGTACAAATACAAAGCATTATAATTCTAATATTGGCATGAATCCTAAAAAGAACATTATATAGCAAGATTAGTATTTAAATGCAATACAAATAGGTAAGCATTTATCCTTGGCCAATGTTTCTGATCTACTCGTTTATCAGTTTATTTTTTTTTTAACAGATCTTAGTTGAGCCACTTGAGTGGTAGAAAAAATACTTGACTTTGGAGTTAATCAATTAGGAAATTCTGAGGATAAACTCTTGCTTTAACAAATTTATTTATTTATTTTTGGCTGCGTTGGGTCTTTGTTGCTGCACACGGGCTTTTTCTAGTTGCTGCGAGTGGGGGCTACTCATCGTTGTGGTGCGCGGGCTTCTCATTGCGGTGGCTTCTCTTGTTGTGGAGCATGGGCTCTAGGCTCGCGGGCTTCAGTGGTTGTGGCACTCAGCCTCGGTAGTTGTGGCTTGCAGACTGTAGAGCACAGGCTCAGTAGTTGTGGCGCACGGGCTTAGTTGCTCCGCTGCATGTGGGATCTTCCCGGACCAGGGCTCGAACCCGTGTCCCCTGAATTGGCAGGCAGATTCTTAACCACTGCACCACCAGGGAAGTCCCCACACAATAATTTTAGAAATGTAATTTGGAGATGCAATTGTGAATCAAGCTTTTCTGAGTCTGCCCTGATGCCTACACAACTGTTTTCCATTTCACAGTTGAAGTGCCATGTGGGAACTATTTCCCTTGCAAAATGTCATCATATTTATTTCATAAGTACTCAAATTCTCAACGTGGCTCTTGTCCTCAAAGAGCTTCCTCTAGGGGCTTCCCAAGATCCCACATGTCATGGAGAGGCTAGGCCCGTGAGCCGTGGCCGCTGAGCCTGCGCATCCGGAGCCTGTGCTCCGCAACAGGAGAGGCCAAAAAGAGCTTCCTCTAGATCTGTGGACCAAAAAAATGTGTACACTTAAAAAGTTGAAGAACATAGCCTAGAATTACTGCCAGGGAAATGATACATAGAACCACAAATGCATTTCAAAGAGAAAGTTCTTTTTTCCAAAAATACCTGAGGGAGATGGTGAATGTCCATCTTTGTCTTTAAGGATGTGTAATATTTGGATATGATAAAAAAGAGGGACGTTCTAGGCAGGGATCAAAATGTGAATAAAGGTCTAAGAGGAATTTGCAGAGTACATTTAGTTAGTAATGAGTATTAGCAGCGTGTTAGGGGTATGTTGGGGACCACAGGGAGATGAGTCTGGAAAGGGATATTGGGACAGCACAGAAGGCCTTTAATGTTGTACAAAGGAATTTGAATTTTGTCCTACAGAGGATGGTGACCAACTGAAACGTTGACAGCTGGGGAGTGCCATGAACACAGAGGGAAGATTTATCTGGTGGTGCTGAGATAGTAAGGACAGATACTGGAGCCAAAACAGTAGTTAGAAGTTTATTCCAATAAATTGTTAGGATCATGGCCAAAAGGACACATGTCAAAAAATGTTAAAGAGGGAGGATAAGAAACCTTTGTGAGTTAGAGACAGGGAAAATGCAAAGATGCTTTTCCAAGTGGGTAACGGTAAGATTAGTGGTCATATGACAAAAATAGAACAATAAGGAGATGGAATTTGGGGAGGAAAGCAAGAGGGTACTTTGATGTAAGGAATTTGCTTTTAGTCTTAAGACTTTTGATGTGATGTTGAAGTATACAAGTAGAGATGGCCAGGAGTGAAATAAATATAAAGGTGCCAAGTACAGAAATCTGAATTCTGGTGGTGCTGAAACCCTTGTCTGACAGCTTGAAACTGTGAAACTAAGAGATTCTGAATAATTTAGATGACAAACACTTTAAAATCCAACTTGTCACTAGTTATTCAGATTTTATTTTAGTCTCATAATGAACTGGAGAAAGAATCTACTGTCCCATGTATTTTTTTTTTTTTTTTAGTTTATTTTTGGCTCCGTTGGATCTTCGTTGCTGCACGTGAGCTTTCTCTAGTTGTGGCGAGCGGGGGCTATTCTTTGTTGTGGTGCACGGGCTTCTCATCGCAGTGGCTTCTCTTGTTGCAGAGCACGGGCTCTAGATATGCGGGCTTCAGTAATTGCAGCACGCAGGCTCAGTAGTTGCTGCATGTGGGCCCTAGGGTGCATGGGCTTCAGTAGTTGCGGCACGTGGGCTCTAGGGCACATAGGCTTCAGTAGTTGTGGTGCGTGGACTTGGTAGTTGTGGCTCGCGGGCTCTAGAGCACAGGCTCAGTAGTTATGGCGCACAGGATTAGTTGCTCCGTGGCATGTGGGATCTTCCCGGACCAGGGATCGAACCCGTGTCCCCTGCATTGGCAGGTGGATTCTTAACCACTGCGCCACCAGGAAAGTACCCATGTATTTTTACATGTAAGGAAAAATGATGGTTTTTAAAAGTCATTAATCCCCTCTGAACCTAGCTGGTAGGATTTTTTAAAGTGAGGGATAATTCATATACTGTAAAGTGTAAAAATCTAACGATGAATTTTACACACACACATTAACTACCACCAAGATCAAGATAGTAGAACGTTTCCAGCACCCCAAAAAGCACCCTGAAAGGTCCTCTCCCAGACCACACTCCCAAGGATAACCACTATTCTGACCATCCACATAGATTATTTTTGCCTGGTTTAAAAAAAAAATGTATTTTTTTCCTTTGGGCTTAAATGCATTGTTCCAACATTTTATTATGGAAAAATTTAAACATACATCAAAGTGGAAATAATTTTATAGCGTACATCCATATATTTACACCCCAATTCTACCATTAACATTTTATTGCAGTTACTCTTTGAGATTTAAATTTCTTATCTTGATTTTGTTCTCTGTTCATCTCATCTGTTTTTGATACTTTTATCCTTTTATACTTCTTTTCTGATTAATTATTCTTTACAATCTCACTTTACATTTTATCTCTATTATTGGCTTATTACCTATACTCCCTATTCTAGTTGTTTCTTCAGGGTTTATTTTAATTTAATATTTAAGTCCACTTTTAAATAACCTTAAGCTACTTCATGTATAATAAAAGACCCTTAGGACAGTTTACTTCCATTTCTCCTGTTCCTTGTACTCTTGGTGTTGTACATTTTGCTTCTGCAAATGTTATAAACCTCATAATACATTATTATTTTTACTTGAAAGAGTCATCTTTTAAAGAAATTTAGAAAATCATTTTAAAAAGTATCTTTTATATTTACACACATATTTAGCCATTTTCAGTGTTCTCCATTCCTTTGTGTGCAGCCCAATTCCCAATTTCTATCTGGTATTGTTTTCCTTCTGCCCAGAGAATTTCCTTCAGTATTTCATGTAATGCAGATCTGCTGGTGATGAATTAACTAAGTTTTGTTTGTTCAAAAAGTTTTAATTTTGTCTTTATTTATGAAAGATATTTTTGCTGGGTATAGAATTTTAGATTGACAATTCTTTTCAGTATTTTAAAGATGTTTCTCTCTTGTCTTCTCACCTGCATGTCAATTTTATCTTTGCTCCTCTGTAATGTATCTTTTTACTTTGGCTGACTTTAAGGTTTTCTCTTTATCACATTGGTTTTCAACAATTTGATTATGATACGTCTTGGTGTGGTTTTCTTCATTTTCTTCTACTTAAAAAAATTAAGCTTCTTTATGAGTTTTTAGTTTTCATCAAATCTGGAAAAATATCCACTATTAGTTCTTCATATAATTTTTATGTCCATTATCTTCCCCCATTCCCCTTTTTCCATGGGACTCCAATTACACATATGTTAGACTGCCTGATATTTTTCCATGTGCACTGATGAACTGTTCATTTCCTTCAGTATTTTCTTCTGTGTTTCATAGCACTTAATAATGCTGTATCTTTATATTTAGTCATCTTTTTTTCCCTGCAAATTGTCTAATCTGCTGCTAATCTTGTTCAGTGTATTTTTCAGTTCAGATGTTTTTTTCAACCCTAAAAGTCTCATTTAAGGTTTTTTAAAAAGTATTTTCTGTTTCTCCACTCATCAGGATCATGTTTGCATCCACCCTCTTGAAAATATGAAGTACATTTTTATACTTATACTAGCTTTTTTAATGTAACTGTTTGCTAATGCCACCATAACAGTTTGCTATTTCTGTCATCTGTATCATTTGAGTCTGTTTTTACTGATTTTTCCTCCAGGTTATAGATATTTCTTGATTCTTTACATGCTGGTCATTTTTATACAAAAATTATTTTTATTTGTGGTAAGATGTAAAGTACGTAAAATCTATCATTTTAACTATTTTAAGTGTACATTTCTGTAGTGTTAAGTATATTCACATTCTTGTAAAAAAAATAATCTCCAGAGCTCTTCATCTTTTTTTTTTTTTTTTTTTTGCGGTACGTGGGCCTCTCACTGTTGTAGCCTCTCCTGTTGCGGAGCACAGGCTCCGGACACGCAGGCTCAGTGGCCATGGCTCATGGACCCAGCCGCTCTGCGGCATGCGGGATCCTCCCGGACCGGGGTATGAACCCGCGTCCCCCGCATCGGCAGGTGGACCCTCAACCTTTGCCACCAGGGAAGCCCCAGAACTCTTCATCTTTTAAAACTGAAACTCTACACCCATTAAAAAATAATTCCCCACTTGCCCCTGCTAGCCCCTGGCAATCTGCATTCTACTTTCTGTTCTTATGAATTTGACTAAGTACCTCACATAGTGGAATTTGACTTTTTATGATGGACTTACTTCACTTAGTAGAATGTTCTCAAAGTTTATTCATGTTGTAGAATTTTCTTCCTTTTTAAAGCTGAGTAATACTCCATTGTATGTATATACAACATTTATCCATTGGTGGACACCTGTGTTGTCCCAGTCTTTTAGCTATTATGAATAATGCTGCTATAAGCACAAGAAGACAATGCATGCCTGGTAATTTTTAAAAATTGGAGTATAGTTGATTTACAGTATTGTGTTAGTTTCAGGTGTACAGCAAAGTGATTCAGTTTTATATATATATTATATATGTGTAATATATATGTATTACATATATATACAGATTACTTTTCATTGTATGTTATTACCAGATACTGAATGTAGTTCCCTGTGCTGTACAGTAAATCCTTGTGGCTTATATGTTTTATGTATAGTAGTTTGTATACCATATTTCTAACTTATTCACCCTCCCTGCTTTCCCCTTTGGTAACCATAAGTTTGTCTTCTATGTCTATGAGTCTGTTTTGTATATAGATTCATTTGTATCATTTTTTAGATTCCACGTGTAAGTGATATCACATAGCATTTGACTCTCTTCTGTCTGGCCTAGTATGATATTCTCTAGGTCCATCCGTGTAGCTGTAAATGGCAATAGTTTGTTCTTTTTTTAATGGATGAGTTACATTCCATTGTGTATATATACCACACCTTCTTAAACCAATCGTCAGTTAATGGGCACTTGGGTTGTTTCCGTGTCTTGGCTCCTGTAAACAGTGCTGCTATGAACATTGCGGGGCATGTATCTTTACAGATTAGAGTTTTCATCTTTTCTGGATATATGCTGGATTACATGGCAGCTCTATTTTTAGTTTTTTTAAGGAACCTCCAATACTGTTTTACATAGTGGCTGCACCAGTTTACATTCCTGCTGACAGTGTGGGAGGGTTCCCTTTTCTCCACACCCTCTCCAGCGTTTATTATTCCTAGACTTTTTGATCATGGCCGTTCTGACAGGTGTGAGGTGATAGGTTTGAGGTTTTTGATGATGGCCATTCTGACAGGTGTGAGGTTTGGGTTTGCATTTCTCTGATTAGTGATATTGAGCATCTTTTCATGTGCCTGTTGGCCATCTGTATGTCTTCTTTGGAAACATGTCTATTTAGGTCTTCTGCCCATTTATTGATTGGGTTGTTTGTTTTTGCTATTGAGTTGTATGAGCTGTTTTTATATTTTGGATAATTAACTCCTTGTCGGTTGCATATTTTCTCCTATTCCATAGGTTGTCTTTTCATTTTGTTGATGGTTCCTTTGCGGTACAAAAAACCTTTCAGTTTGATTAGATCCCATTTGTTTATTTCTGCTTTTCTTTTGCCTTGAGACTGATATAAAAAATATTGCTATGATTGACGTCTAAGAATGTTTTGCCTCTGTTCTCTTCTATGAGTTTTACGGTGTCGTGTCTTACATATAGGCCTTTAAACCATTTTGAGTTTACTTTTGTACATAGTGTTAGAGAATGTTCTAATTTCATTGATTTACATGAGCTGTCCAGCTTTCCCAGCACCACTTGTTGAAGACTGTCTTTTTTCCATTCTTGCCTCCTTTGTCATAGATTAATTGATTGTAGGTGTGTGTGTTTATTTCTGGGCTCTCTATTCTGTTCCATTGATCTATATGTCTTTTTGTGACAGCACCATGCTGTGTTGGTTACTGTAGTTTTGTATTATTGTATGAAATCTGAAAGGATTATGCCTCTAGCTTTGTCCTTTTTTCTCAGGATTGCTTTGGCAATTCTGGGTCTTTTGTGGTTCTGTATAAATTTTAGGATTATTTGTTCTAGTTCTGTGAAAAATGTCATGGGTTATTTGATAGGAATCACATTAAATCTGTAGATTGCTATGTGTAGTATGGCCATTTTAATGATATTAATTCTTTCAATCCAGTCCTAACCCTTTCCGCTTCTTTTAACCATTTTCAATTACCTTTATCAGTGTTTTATAGTTTTCAGTGTATGTGTCATTCACCTCCTTGGTTAAGTTTATTGAGAGGTATTTTATTCTTTTTTAAAAGTTTTATTGGAGTGTAATTGATTTACGATGTTGTGTTGGTTTTAGGTGTACAGCAAAGTGAATCAGTTATACATATACATATATCCACTCTTTTTTAGATTCTTTTCCCACATAGGCCATTACAGAGTATTGAGTAGAGTTTCCTGTGCTATACAGTAGGTCCTTATTAGTTATCTATTTTATTGATGTGATTTTAAATGGGATTTTTTACTTTCTCTTTCTGATATTTCATTGTTAGTATAAAGAAATGCAACAAATTTCTGTATGTTAATCCTGTATCTTGCTACCTTGCTGAATTCATTTATTCTAATAGATTTTGTGTAGAGTCTTCAGGGTTCTGTATATAGAGTATCTTGTTATCTGCAAATAGTGACAATTATTACCACTTCCATTCCAATTTGGATACCATTTATTTCTTTTTCTTGTCTGATTTCTGTGGCTAGGACTTCCAAGACTGTGTTGTAGAGAAACAGTGAGAGTGGGCATCCTTGTCTTGTACCTGAATTTAGCAGGAATGCTTTCAGCTTTTCACCATTGAGTATTATGTTGGCTGTGGGTTTGTTGTAAGCAGCTTTTATAATGTTGAGATATGTTCCCTCTATACCCACTTTGCTGAGAGTTTTTATCGTGAATGGATACTGAATTTTATCAGATTCTTTTTCTGCATCTATTGAGATGATCATGTGGTTTTTGTCTTTTGTTAATGTGACGTATCACATTGATTTTGTGTATGTTGAACCATCCTTGCAACCCTGGAATGAATCCAACTTGATCATGGCATATGATCCTTTTTATCTATTACTGGATTTGGTTTGCTAATATTTTGTTGAGGATTTTTGCATATTTTATTGGCCTGTAATTTTCTTTTTTTGCAGTGTCTTTGGTTTTGGTATAAGGGTAATGGTGGCTTCATAGAATGAATTTGGGAGTGTTTTCCTCCTCTTCAGTCTTTTGGAATAGTTTGAGAAGGATTAGTATAAGTTCTTCTTTGTATGTTTGATAGAATTCCCCAGTGAAGCTTCCGTTCCTGGACTTCTGTTTGCAGGGAGTTTCTGTGTGTGTGTGTGTGTGTGTGTGTAATTATAGCTTCTATCTCACTTCTAGTGATCAGTCTGTTCAAATTATCTTTCTTCTTGACTCAGTTTTGGTGGGCTGGATGTTTCTAGAAACTTGTCCATTTCTTCTGGGTTGTCCAATATGTTGGTGTATAACTGTTCATAGTATTCTCTTATGATTTTTTGTATTTCTGTGATATCAGTTGTTAATTCTCTTCTTTTATTTCTTATTTTGTTTGTTTACATCCTCTCTCTTGGTGAGCCTGGCTAGAGGTTTGTCAGCTTTGTTTATCTGTTTAAAAAACCAGCTCTTTTATTGATCCTTTCTATTGTTTTTTAATCTCTATTTTACTTATTTCCTGAGCTTTATTATTTCCTTCTTTCTGATGACTTTGGGTTTCGTTTGTTCTTTTTTTAATTCGTTTAGGTGTAGGTGTTAGGTGGTTTGGGATTTTCCTCCCATCCTTCCTTCCTCCCTTCCTTTTTTTTTTTTTTTTTGCGGTATGCGTGCCTCTCACTGCTGTGGCCTCTCCCGTTGTGGAGCACAGGCTCCGGACGCGCAGGCTCAGCGGCCATGGCTCATGGGCCCAGCCGCTCCGCGGCATGTGGGATCTTCCCGGACCGGGTCACGAACCCGTGTCCCCTGCATTGGCAGGTGGACTCTCAACCACTGTGCCACCAGGGAAGCCCCCTCCCTTCCTTCTTGAGTAAGGCCTGTATTGCTGTGAACTTCCCTCTAAGAACTGCTTTTGTTGCATCCCATAGATTTTGTAAGGTTGCATTTTCACTGTCTTTTGTCTTCAGGTATTGTCTGATTTCTTCTTTGATTTCATCATTGACCCATTTGTTTTTTTAGGAGTGTGTTTCCATGTGTTTTTCTTTTCCTGTTTTTCCTTCTGTGGTTGATTTCTAGTTCATACTGTTGTGGTCAGAAAAGATGCTTGAAATAATTTCTATCCTCTTAAATATGTTGAGGATTTTTTTTTGTGACGTAGTATTTGATCTGTCCTAGAGAATGTGCCATGCATGCTTGAAAAGAATGTGTTATTATTATTATTATTATTTTGCATGTAGTGTCCTGTAGGTACCAGTTAAGTTCAACTCATCTATTGTGTCATTTAGGACCTCTGTTGCCTTACTGATTTTCTGTTTGAAAGATCTGTCCATTGATGTCAGTGGGGTGTTAGTCTCCTACTACTATTGTATTGCTGTGAATTCCTCCTTTTATGTCTATTAGTGTTTGTTTTATATATTTAGGTGTTTCTGTATTGGGTACATATAGGTTAATGCGTATAATATCCTCCTCTTGTATTGATCCTTTAATTATTATATAGTGTTCTTCTTTGTTTTTCTTCATGGCCTTTGTTTTAAAGTCAATTTTGTCTGATGTGAGTATTGCTACCCCCCCCTTTCTTGTTGTTTCTATTTGCATGAAATACTTTTTTCCATCTCCTCACTTTGAATCTCACTTTCATCCTGAAGTGAGTCTCTTGTAGGCAGCATATTGTAGGTTCTTTTTTAAAAATCCAATCTGCCACTCTGTCTTTTGATCAGAGCATTTATCCATTAACTTTTAAAGTAATTATTGGTATGTGTTGCCATTTTAAATCTTGTTTTCCAGTTGATTTTGTAGTTCTTCTTTATTCATTTCTTCTTCTTTTTGTTTTTCCTTTTGTGGTTTCATGTTTTTCTTTTGTATTGTATTTGAGTTCCTTTCTTTTTGGTTTTTGTGAATCTATTGTATGTTTTTGATTTGTGGTTACCCTGTTTTTCAAGTACATTGACCCATAACTGTATCTACTCATTTTAAACTGATAGTCATATAAGTTCAAACACATTCTAAAAGGTGTACATGTTTTTTTACTCCCCTCTGTCATACTTTGTGATTCTGATGTCCTATTTTACATCTTCATGTTTATCCTTTTGCTGTTACTTGTAGTTATCATCGCTGTTACAAAAATTTTTTGATTGTTTTTTAATCTATGTACTGGCTTATTTATGTGATCTTCAAACCTTTTATATATTTGCTCTTTCTATTGTGATTTTCCCTTTCCTATAGATTCTTGGTGCTTTTATATTTAGAGAAGATCTTTCAATATTTCTTTTAGGGTAGGTTTAGTATTGCTACATCCTTTTAGTTTTTGCTTGTCTGAGAAATTTTTTATCCCTCCTTCTAAATGATAATCCTGCTAGGTAGAGTATTCTCGGTTGCAGGTTTTTTCCTTTTAGGACTTTGCAGGCCAGAAGGGAGTGGCATGATATATTCAAAATCTCTGCAGGGAAATCAGCTGATAGCCTTATGGGGGTTCTCTTGTATCTGACTCTTTGTTTTTCTCTTGTTGTCTTTATTTATTTAAAATATTTATTTATTTATTTTCCTTATTTTTTTTGGCTGTGTTGGGTCTTTTAGTTATGGCAGGTGCGCAGTCTGCTCGGGCTTCTCTCTAGTTGCGGCATGTGGGCTTCTCTCTAGTTGTGGCATGCGGGTTTTCTCTCTCTAGTTGTGTGCGTGGGCTTCAGGGTGCATGGGCTTTGTAGTTGTGGCACGTGGGCTCCAGAGTGCATGGGCTCTGTAGTTTGCGGCACGTGGGCTCTCCCTTTGAAGCACGTGAGCTTGATAGTTGTGGCACATGGGCTTAGTTGCCCTGCGGCATGTGGAATCTTAGTTCCCTGACCAGGGATCGAACCCATGTCCCCTGCATTGGAAGGTGGATTCTTTACCAGTGGACCACCAGGGAAGTCCCTCTCTTGTTGTCTTTAGAATCCTCTCTTTACCTTTTTTTTTTTTTTTTTTAAAAGCATTGACTAATTTAATCCTCACATCCACAGTGGCATTGGTACTTTTTTAAATTAATTTATTTATTTTTGCTGTGATGGGTCTTTGTTTCTGTGCGAGGGCTTTCTCTAGTTGTGGCACGCAGGGGCCACTCTTCATCGCGGTGCATGGGCCTCTCACTATCGCGGCCTCTCTTGTTGCGGAGCACAGGCTCCAGACGCGCAGGCTCAGTGGTTGTGGCTCACGGGCCTAGTTGCTCCGCGGCATGTGGGATCCTCCCAGACCAGGGCTTGAACCCATGTCCCCTGCATTAGCAGGCAGATTCTCAACCACTGCGCCACCAGGGAAGCCCCCCTCTCTTTATCTTTAAACTTGCCATTTTAATTATGATTTGTCTCTGTATGGCTCTGTTTGGGTTCATCTTGTTTGGGATCCTCTGTGATTCCTGTACTTGGATATCTGTTTCGTTCTTTAGATTTGGGAAGTTTTCAGCCATAATTTCTTCAAATGCATTTTTGATTCCCTTCTCTCTCTCTTCTCCTCTGGAACCCCTGTTATGCTTAAGCTTTCTGTTGTCTCATTGATCTCCTGTGTTGCTTTCATTGGTTTTTCATTTGTCTTTCTGTCTGCTGTTCAGATTGGGTGATTTCCATTATTCTACTTTCCAGATCACTTATTCATTCTTCTGCATTATTTAATCTGGTCTTCATTGCTTCTAGATCGTTTATTTTGGCAGTTGAGTTGTCTAGTTTTGATTGGTTCATCTTTCTAGTCTTTGGTTACATTATCTACATATCTATCAATCTTAATTCCTTAGTATTTTTATTATCCCCTTATTGAGCTTGGGCTCTAGTAGACTGGTGAGGTCTGTTTCATTATTTGTTCTTTCAGGGGGATTTCAGTTGCGGGTAGTTCCTCTGCTTTTTCATTTTACTTAACTTTCTCTGTCCCTGTGAATTTAGGAGAAATAGTTATCTACTCTGGTCTTGAAGGGGTGTTTTTATGTGGGAGTGTCCCTGTGTAAACTGTATGAGTCCAGTATTTTTGGTGGAAGGGCTGTTTTTGGTATGGATGCCAGCCACGTCTTCCCTCACGGTGTGCTGGCTGTTATCCCCTTGATAAGGGGGTGGTTAGTGTTGTGGTGTCCATGGCCTGTGCTGGATGTTGGGTGGGGCCTCTTCGTTGCTCTGTGGCTATCATAGCCCTGTTGGGGGTGGGGTCTTCTCCCCATTTACTGGAGTGGAATCCTTGAGGGTCTGTTGTCACTGAATGCATGCTTTGTCCCAAAGGAGGTGACTGCTGAAGCAAGTGAGGCCTGTGTGGTCACAGCGAACCTGTGTGCCGCCTGGTGCCCGTGTCCATGGTTCTGCCCAGAATCAGCCCCAGGTTTTAATCCCTTTCTCTGCTGTGTTTGTCCCAGACCTGGTGCTGGACTCTGGTGTGGAGTGGGCTGGTTCTGGGGGCCAGCGTGCTATGGCTGCAGGAATTGAAGTGGTTGTGCTGCCACCTGGGAGCTGGGCCGCCTCTGTACCAGGGCTCTCCCAGGACCTGTCTGCCCCAGATCCAACTCCAAGCTGTGGTGTGGGGTGGGTGGAGCTGGAATGCTCCCACTGGGAAATGAACCACTGTGTGTTCTTCCCCAGAGGTTGCGTACTTCTCCCCAGGAGACATGCATTTCTGTGGTGCCACCCAGTGTGTGCACCAACAAAGTCCACTGTGGCCGGACCCCTCCCTGCCATGGGAGTGCTGACAGTGGGCTCTGAGGTTCGGCCTGGACCACACCCCGGGCCCTCTAGGCTGTCTTCCTGCAGTTAGACTGAGTCCTCTTCCAGGGTGCATCCACCCGCGAGTCAATGCCTAGCCACTGTGTGTACCTGCAGCCCCACCTGGTACGTGTTTCAGACTAGGAAGTGAGATGAGGCAGCAGCTGTCAGTCCTGGTCTCTCTCAGCCCTGATTGCTAGCAAGCCAGCGTGCGCTCAATCCTTGCAAGCAGGGTCCAGGCGCCTCCAGCCCTCTCCCCGTCTTGGTGGACCTCCCAGCAGGCAAGGTGGCTCCCCAAGGTGAGTGCCTGCCCCATGTGGACCTTCTCTCCTTCACAGATCCCTCCCAGGGGTGCTGGTCTCATGCTGATGCCTTTTTTCCCCTATCCTATCCGGTTATGTGGAGATCTTTCTTGCAGCTTTGGTTGTATAAGAGATCTTCTGCCAATTTCCAGTTGGTTTTCTGTGAGAATTGTTCTGCATGTAGATGTATTTTTGATGTGTTTGTGGGGGGAGGTGAGCTTCATGTCCTCCTGCTCTGCCATCTTGATTCTGTCTGCCTGGTCATTTTTAATTGAATGCCAGACATTACAAATTTTACCTTGTGTGCTGGATTTTGTTGTGTTCCTTTACAGATGGAGGCTTTGCTTTGCGATGCATACAGATTACTTGGAATCAGTTTGATCATATTTTAAAACTGATTTTACTTTTTTTAGGGCAGCTTCTAAGCAGTCTTATGCTTAGGGCTAATTTGACCCCAGTACTGAGGCAACATCCTTTTGAGGACACTATCTAATGCTCCATGTATTAGGCAGTCTATCACTCAGGCTAATTGAAAAATAAACTGTTCCAGTCCTGTGTGAGCTTCAAGACTTGTTCTGACTCATGATTTCAGGTGGTTCTTTAATTGGCCTCTCACAGTTTCCTCCCTCACATTTGCAGACCAGTACTGAAAGACGTGCGTGTACTCCCCGCCCCCCCGCCCAAAGATCTCTGAAGCGCTTGCTCTCAGATGCTTCCTCCTCTCTACTATTTTGTCTCTCAAATTCTAGCTGCCTTGTTGAATTCTGAACTCTGTCTCCTCCATTCACTGAGGTACAACCTGGAAACTGTCTCCCCAGGTCACTAGCAGGGGAAATGATAGGACTCATCCCTTCTCTCAGCCATCACTCGTCCTCTCTCTCATTATTTAAGGTGAGAGGGTAGATTTAGTCTCTGTCACTCCACCATAGCCTTTACCTGTCGTATATCCTCTTCAGTCTGATTGCTTTCACTCAGTATTATGTCTGAGATTCATTTTTATTATTGTACATATCAGTAGTTTTTTTTTCTTACTGTGTGGTATTCCATTGTATAAATATCCCATAATTAAAATTTTTTATTTCTTCCATTGTTGATGGATATTTGGGTTGTTTCCAGTTTTTGCCTATTACAAACAAATTTCTTATGAACATTCTTATACATGTCTTTGGTATACATAAACACAGGATCTGTTCTTGAAAAGTAACTTCTGAAATCGTTTGGAAGACCAGATTGTATCAGGGCTTAATCCACATATGTTGAATGATGAATCTTCAGAATGATGAATCTTCAGAAAAAACTCATGACTTTGTAAATTGTTGGTAGGAGTGAAGGGAAGCTGTTCATCAAATATATTCCTGTACAATGTACCAAGAGAATTGTGTACTTCTATAATGCCATCCTTAAAGCTCAAAGGTAATGTAAAGGTCAGTTTACTGCCCACCTTATTTAAAAAATTACACAATCACCCACATATCACCACAAAGTAATGCACATATGCTGAGATCCCATGCAAAGACACAGAATACTATATAGAATAGTGTAACTTTAATTAAGATTTGCTATTGAATCCTTACTCTGTATCTCTCTGCTTATCCTTAAGCAAGTGATTCAACTACTTGCCTTAGTTTCTTAACTAGTGAATAGTGATATTCTTACACATCTTAGAGGTGTGAAGATTGGATAAGATAGCAGATGTCAAGCACCCAGAGTAGTGACTTTTCTGGGGGACACGCTAAGTTCTCAAAGAAAGATCAGGACAGAAAAACTATAGTTGAGAAAGGAAACATTCTTCCTGAGGAGTGTGTATGTAAGCAAAAACATGGCAATTTATTTGGCACCGTCCTAAAATGATGGGCTGTGAAGTTTGGCTAGAAGAGTGGGTTAAAAGTAGTAGTTATTGAAAGATTTCGGTGGAGAGACAGGTTGGGAGCAGATTTAAATATTATTACATGTCAAGATGAGTGGTTCAACTCTGTCTTGCGGGGGAGTGCTTTTTTTTGTAGGGAAGGAAAATGCACAAGTGTTTGGGGAGAGAAGCAGCTTGGCCAAGTTGAAAAGTTTGAAAAGAGAGGAGGCAGGAGGCACAGAAAATCTGTGCTTTCCATGGATGAGCGGACTCTGTGGGACACTTGCATTTTCTAAGAGAAGATCCTGTTGAACTAGTCAGGCAGACCTGTTCTCCGTTCTCTTCTTGGTCCCTTGCTTTGGGTGATTTCTTTCCCTTTTCTCTCTGCCAACTCATGTTCCAATCTTCCTTCTGAACCTGGCTCAGAATTCATCTCCACCAAAAGATCTGTTTGGTGTCTGGTCTATAACTGATTTTTAATTGGTGTCAGTGATCCATTAAAGAAAAATGGTGTCCTATTCTGAACTACAGGACTGACTGCCAAGAGATAAGCCAGAGTTTTGTAGACGGTGTTGAGAAACTGCATCAGTAAGTGTCAGATCAGCCACTCTCCAGAGGAAATCGGAGAGTGGATCTGATGGAAATGAAATCAACCCTTCTTCATTACATTTTCCTCTTTGTGTACTATTCTTGGGCTGGTGCCCAGGTCTGGGAAGAGGAGAATGAATATAGCTCTGAATGGGTGAGCTGTGAGTAAGCATCTGTGTTCTTGGATACCATAGCCTAGGGAGCAGGAGGAGGTCAGAGCCCTTAGGAGAGGAAATGGAAGGATTTTAATTAGTGCAAGGTATGCCCAGCATGCAGGTCTAGGACAAATGGAAAAATCTGCAACAAATCTATTTATGAAAAACCTGTGAGGCTGCTCCTATTTTATAACAGTAGAGTAAAAATAGGTCTTCAACAGTATTTAAGTTTGTATTTGGCTCAAATACATATTCAGTTCATTGCTTGGTCACTTCAATCAGTTTTCTTCATTTTCAAGTCAGTTTTATTGAAGTATAATTTACATAAATAAAATTCACTCTTTAAGTACACCGTTCAGTGAGTTTTGATAAATGTTTACAGTCGTGTAACCACTGTCACAGCCAAGATCTAGAACATTTCTCACAGCCCCTAAAAATTCCCAGTTCTTCTTTGCAGTAAATCTCATGCTTCTATTTCTATCCTCAGTTAATGATCTGATTTCTAGCGCTTTAGTTTTGTCTTTTCCAGAATGTTACATAAATCAAGTCTGGCTTCTTTCACTTAACCTAATGCTTTTGAGATTTATCCATATTGTTTTATATATCGGTATTATTTTCCTTTTTATTGCAGGGTGGTATTCCATTGTTTGAAAGTATGAAAATTTGTTCATCAGTTCACTACTTGGTGGACCAGTGGGTTGTTTCCAATTTTTGCTAATTAAGAATAAACTTGCTGTAAACATTTGCATGCAGGTCTTTGCATGGATACAGGCATACCTCTTTTTATTGAGCTTCACTTTATTGCCCTTCCCAGATATTGTGGGTTTTTTTTGTTTTTTACAAATTGAAGGTTTGTGGCAACCCTGCGTCAAGCAAGTCTATCAGGGCTCTTTTTCCAACAGTACTTGCTCACTTGATGTTTCTTTGTCACATCTTGGTAATTCTATCAATATTTTAAACTTTTTCATTATTATATTTGTTATGGTGATCTGTGATCAGTGATCTTTGTTCCTACTGTAATTATTTTGGAACACTGTGAACCACACCTATATGACAGTGAACTTAATAAATCTTGTGTGTGTCCTGACTGCTCCACTGACTGGCTGTTCCTCCATCTCTCTCCATCTCCTTGGGCCTCCCTATTCCCTGAGACACAATAATCTTGAAATTACACAAATTTAATAACCCTACAATGGCCTCTGAGAGTTCAAGTAAAAAGAAGAGTTGCATGGCTCTCACTTTAAATCAAAAGCTGGAAATGATTAAGCTTAGTGAGGAAGGCATGTTGAAAGTTGAGCTAAGCTGAAAGCTAGGCCTCTTGCACAGACAGCCAGGTTGTGAATGCAAAGGAAATGTTCTTGAAGGAAATTAAAAGTGCTACTGCAGCATACACACAAATGATAAGAAAGTGAAACAGCCTTATTGCTGATAAGGCGAAAGTTTTAGTGATCTGGATAGAAGATCAAACCAGCCACAATATTCCCTTAAGCCAAAGCCTAAGGCAGAGCAAAGCCCTAACTCACTTCAATTCCATGAAGGCTGAGAGAGGTGAGGAAGCTGCAGAATAAAAGTTTGGACCTAGCAGAGGTTCGTTCATGAGGTTTAAGGAAAGGAGCTGTCTTCATAACATAAAGGTGCAAGATGAAGCAGAAACAAACGATGATGTAGAATCTGGAGCAAGTTATCCAGAAGATGTAGCTAAAATAATTAATGAAGGAAGTTACACTAAAGAACAGATTTTTCATCTGTAAAAAATACAAACACAAGGAGGCTAAACAACACACTACTTAATAACCAAGAGATCACTGAAGAAATCAAAGAGGAAATCAAAAAATACCTAGAAACAAATGGCAATGAAAACACGATGACCCAAAACCTAAGGGATGCAGCAAAAGCAGTTCTAAGAGGGAAGTTTATAGCAATAAAATCCTACCTTAAGAAACAAGAAACATCTCAAATAAACAACCTAACCTTACACCTAAAGCAATTAGAGAAAGAAGAACAAAAAAACCCCAAAGTTAGCAGAAGGAAAGAAATCATAAAGATCAGATCAGAAATAAATGAAAAAGAAAGGAAGCAAACAATAGCAAAGATCAATAAAACTAAAAGCTGGTTCTGTGAAGATAAACCATTAGCCAGACTTATCAAGAAAAAAAGGGAGAAGACTCAAATCAATAGAATTAGAAATGAAAAAGCAGATGTAACAACTGACACTGCAGAAATACAAAGGATTATGAGCGATTACTACAAGCAACTCTATGCCAGTAAAATGGACAACCTGGAAGAAATGGACAAATTCTTAGAAATGCACAACCTTCCGAGACTGAACCAGGAAGAAATAGAAAATATGAACAGACCAATCACAAGCATGGAAATTGAAACTGTGATTAAAAGTCTTCCAACAAACAAAAGCCCAGGACCAGATGGCTTCACAGGTGAATTCTATCAAACATTTAGGGAAGAGCTAAGACCCATTCTTCTCAAACTCTTCCAAAGTATAGCAGAGGGAGGAACACTCCCAAACTCATTCTACGAGGCCACCATCACCCTGATACCAAAACCAGACAAGGATGTCACAAAGAAAGAAAACTACAGGCCAATATCACTGATGAACATAGATGCAAAAATCCTCAACAAAATACTAGCAAACAGAATCCAGTAGCAGGTTAAAAGGATCTTACACCATGATCAAGTGGGGTTTATCCCAGGAATGCAAGGATTCTTCAATATATGCAAATCAATCAGTGTGATACACCATATTAACAAATTGAAGGAGAAAAACCCATGGTCATCTCAGTAGATGCAGAGGAAGCTTTTGACAAAATTCAACACCCATTTATGATAAAAACCCTGCAGAAAGTAGGCATAGAGGGAACTTTCCTCAACATAATGAAGGCCATGTATGACAAACCCACAGCCAACATCGTCCTCAATGGTGAAAAACTGAAACCATTTCCACTAAGATCAGGAACAAGACAAGGTTGCCCACTGTCACCACTATTATTCAACATAGTTTTGGAAGTTTTAGTCACAGCAATCAGAGAAGAAAAAGAAATAAAAGGAATCCAAATCGGAAAAGCAGAAGTAAAGCTGTCACTCTTTGCAGATGACATGATACTATACATAGAGAATCCTAAAGATGCTACCAGAAAATTACTAGAGCTAATCAATGAATTTGATAAAGTAGCAGGGTACAAAATTAATGCACAGAAATCTCTTGCATTCGTATACACTAATGATGAAAAATCTGAAAGTGAAATCAAGAAAATACTCCCATTTACCATTGCAACAAAAAGAATAAAATATCCAGGAATAAAGTTACCTAAGGAGACAAAAGACCTGTATGAAGAAAATTATAAGACACTGATGAAAGAAATTAAAGATGATACAAATAGGGACTTCTCTGGTGGTTCAGTGGTTAAGAATCTGCCTGCCAATGCAGGGGACAGGGGTTCAAGCCCTGGTCCGGGAACATCCCACATGCCACCGAGCAGCTAAGCCCGTGAGCCACATGGCCCACGTGCCCATGTTCAGAAACAAAGACAAGCCACCATGATGAGAAGCCCGTGCGCTGCAACGAAGAGTAGCCCCTGCTTGTCGCAACTAGAGAAATCCTACGCACAGCAGTGCAGACCCAACGTAGCCAAAAAAGAAAAAAAGATGATACAAATAGATGGAGAGATATACCATGTTCTTGGATTGGAAGAATCAACATTGTAATATGACTCTACTACCCAAAGCAATCTACAGATTCAGTGCAATCCCTATCAAACTACCACTGGCATATTTCACAGAAGTAGAACAAAAAATTTCACAATTTGTATGGAAACACAAAAGACCCTGAATAGCCAAAGCAATCTTGAGAAAGAAAAATGGAGCTGGAGGAATCAGGCTCCCTGACTTCAGACTATACTACAAAGCTACAATAATCAAACAGTATGGTACTGGCACAAAAACAGAAAGATCAATGGAACAGTATAGAAAGCCCAGAGATAAACCTATGCACATATGGCCACCTTAACTTTGATAAAGGAGGCAAGAATATACAGTGGAAAAAAGACAGCCTCTTCAATAAGTGGTTCTGGGAAAACTGGACAGGTACATGTAAAAGAATGAAATTAGAACACTCCCTAACACCATACACAAAAATAAACTCAAAATGGATTAAAGACCTAAATGTAAGGCCAGACACTATAAAACTCTTACAGGAAAACGTAGGCAGAACACTCTATGACATAAATCAGCAAGATCCTTTTTGATCCACCTCCTAGAGAAATGGAAATAAAAACAAAAACAAACAAATGGGACCTAATAAACTTAAAAGCTTTTGCACAGCAAAGGAAACCATAAACCAGATGAAAAGACAGCCCTCAGAATGGGAGAAAATATTTGCAAATGAAGCAACTGACAAAGGATTAATCTCCAAAATTTACAAGAAGCTCATGCAGCTCAATATCAAAAAAACAAACAACCCAATCCAAAAATGGGCAGACCTAAATAGACATTTCTCCAAAGAAGATATACAGACTGCCAACAAACACATGAAAGAATGCTCAACATCATTGATCATTAGAGAAATGCAAATCAAAACTACAATGAGATGTCATCTTACACTGGTCAGAATGGCCATCATCAAAAAACCTACAAACAATAAATGCTGGAGGGCTTCCCTGGTGGCGCAGTGGTTGAGAGTCCGCCTGCCGATGCAGGGGACACGGGTTTGTGCCCTGGTCTGGGAAGATCCCACATGCTGCGGAGCGACTGGGCCCGTGAGCCATGGCCGCTGAGCCTGCGCGTCCGGAGCCTGTGCTCCGCAATGGGAGAGGCCACAACAGTGAGAGGCCCGCGTATCGCAAAGAAAAAAAAAAAAATGCTGGAGAGGGTGTGGAGAAAAGGGAACTCTCTTGCACTGTTGGTGGGAATGTAAATTGATACAGCCACTATGGAGAACAGTATGGAGGTTCCTCAAAAAACTAAAAATAGAACTACCCTACAACCCAGCAATCCCACTACTGGGCATATACCCTGAGAAGACCATAATTCAAAAAGAGTCATGTGGGGTTCCCTGGTAGCGCAGTGGTTGAGAGTCCGCCTGCCAATGCAGGGGACGCGGGTTCGTGACCCAGTCCATGAAGATCCCACATGCCGCGGAGCGGCTGGGTCCGTGAGCCATGGCCGCTGAGCCTGCGTGTTTGGAGCCTGTGCTCCGTAAGGGGAGAGGCCACAACAGTGAGAGGCCCGCGTACCGCAAAAAAAAAAAAAGAAAAAAAAAAAAGAGTCATGTACCACAGTGTTCACTGCCGCTCTATTTACAATAGCTAGGACATGGAAGCAACCTAAGTGTCTATCAACAGATGAATGGATAAAGAAGATATGGCACATATATACAATGGAATATTATTCAGCCATAAGAAGAAACGAAATTGAGTTATTTGTAGTGAGGTGGATGGACCTAGAGTCTGTCATACAGAGTGAAGTAAGTCAGAAAGAGAAAAACAAATACCGTATGCTAACACATATATATGGAATCTAGAAAAAAAAAGTTCATGAAGAACCTAGGTGCAAGACGGGAATAAAGACGGAGACCTAGTAGAGAATGGACTTGAGGATATGGGGAGGGGGAAGGGTAAGCTGGGACAAAGTGAGGGAGTGGCATGGACATATATACACTACCAAATGTAAAATAGATAGCTAGTGGGAAGCAGCCACATAGCACAGGGTGATCAGCTCCGTGCTTGAGCACCTAGAGGGGTGGGATAGGGAGGGTGGGAGGAAGACGCAAGAGGGAAGAGATATGGGGACATATGTGTATGTACAACTGATTCACTTTGTTATAAAGCAGAAACTGACACACCATTGTAAAGCAATTATACTCCAATAAAGATTTTAAAAATTAAAAAAAGAAAAACAAAAAAAGATTTTTCAGTGTAGAGAAAAGAGCCTTCTATTGGAAGAAGATGCCGTCTAGGACTTCCACAGCTAGAAAGGTGAAGTCAATGCCAGGCTTCAAAGGATTGGCTGACTCTCTTGTTAGGGGCTAAAAGCAGCTGGTGACTTCAAGTTGAAGCCAATTCTCCTTTATCATTCTGAAAATCCTAGGGCTCTTAAGAATTATGCCAATTTTACTCTTTACCCTTTGTGCTCTGCAAAAGTGAAAAACAAAGCCTGGATGACAGCATATCTGTTTACAACACGGTTTACTGAATATTTTAAGCCCACTATCAACACCTACTGCTCAGTAATAAAATATTTCTTTTAAAATATTTTTGCTCATTGACAATGCATATGGTCACCCAAGAACTCTGATGGAAATATACAGCAAGATTTATGTCATTTTCATGCCTGGTAACACAACACCCATTCTGCTATTCATGGATAAGGGGTCATTTTGGCTTTTAAGTCTTATTGTTTAATAAATACATCTTATAAGGCTATAGCTTCCAAAGATAGTGATTTCTCTGATGGATCTGGGCAAAGTAAATTGGAAACCTTCTGGAAAAGATTCACCATTCTAGATGCCATGAAGAACATTTACGATTCATGGGAAGAGGTCAAAATATCAACATTAACAGGAGTTAAGAAGTGGGTTCCCACCCTCATGAATGAGTTTGAGAGGTTCGAGACTTCAGTGGAGGAAGTAGTTACAGATGTGGTGGAAATAGCAGGAGAACTAGAATTAGAAGTGGAGCCAGAAGTGACGGAATCGCTGCAATCTTACGGTAAACTTCCAGGATGAGGAGTTGCTTCTTATAGATGATGGGGGTAGTTTCTTGAGGTGGAATCTACTCCTGGCAAAGATGCTATGAAGACTATTGAAATGACAACAAAGGATTTAGAATATTACAACTGATAAAGCAGTTGGCAGGGTTTGAGAGGATTAACTCCAATTTTGAAAGAAATTTTACTGTGGGTAAAGAGCTACAGAGAAATCCTTCATGAAAGGGAGAATGGATTGATGCTGCAGACTTCATTGTTGTCTTATTTTAAGAGATTGCCACGGCCATCTCAACCTTCAGCACCACCACCCTGATCCGTCAGCAGCCATCAACATGGAGGCAAGACCCTCCACCAGCTAAAAGGTTACAACTTGCTGAAGGCTCACATGATGGTTAACATTTTTTAGCAATAAAATAGTTTTCAATTAAGATATAGACAGTGTTTTTTAGACATAATGCTATCTCAGTTAATAGACTATACTGTAGTGTAAACATAACTTTTATATGTATTGGGAAACCAAAAAATTCACATGATTTGCTTTATTGCAATATTTGCTTTGTTGGGGTGGATTATAACTGAATCTACAGTATCTCCTAGGTGTACGTGTATGTATTTTCATTCTTTAGGGTAAATACCCAGGAGTAGGATTGTTTGATCATATGGTAGGTATATGTTTAACTTATAAGAAATTGTCAAAGTGTTTTCCAAAGTGGCTGTACCATTTTGCATTCCTATCAGCAAAGTATAAGAATTCCAATTGCTCTCCATCCTTGCCATTGTCAATCCTTTAAATGTTAGGCTTTCAGTGGGTATGTAATGGTATCTCATTATGGCTTTAATTTGCATTTCGCTAGTGATAAAAAATATTGAGCCTCTTTTCACGTGTTTATTTGATATGTATCTTTTGTTTGAAATGTACATTCAAATATTTTTTGTCCTTTTTATTAGTGGATTGGTTGTCTTATGATTGAATTTTGAGACTTCTTAAAACGTTCTAAGTTCTTTGTTAGATATGTTTTGTAAATATTTTCTCCCAGTATGTAGAAAATCTTTTGATTTTCTTAGTTTATTTTGAAAAGCAGAAGTTTAAATTTTGATGTATTTCAAAATACATCAAATATAAATATTTCAAAAAATTTTTTTTGTGGTTGATATGTCTTTTTTTTTACATCTTTATTGGAGTATAATTGCTTTACAATGGTGTGTTACTTTCTGCTTTATAACAAAGTGAATCAGTTATACATATACGTATGTTCCCATATCTCTTCCCTCTTGCGTTTCCCTCCCTCCCACCCTCCCTATCCCACCCCTCTAGGTGGTCACAAAGCACGGAGCTGATCTCCCTGTGCTATGCGGCTGCTTCCCACTAGCTATCTGTTTTACATTTGGTGATGTATATATGTCCATGCCACTCTCTCACTTTGTCACAGCTTACCCTTCCCCCTCCCCATATCCTCAAGTCCATTCTCTAATAGGTCTGTGTCTTTATTCCTGTCTTACCCCTAGGTTCTTCTTGACATTTTTTTTCTTAAATTCCATATATATGTGTTAGCATACGGTATTTGTCTTTCTCTTTCTGACTTACTTCACTCTGTATGACAGACTCTAGGTCTATCCACCTCATTACAAATAGCTCAATTTCGTTTCTTTTTATGGCTGAGTAATATTTCATTGTATATATGTGCCACATCTTCTTTATCCGTTCATCCAATGATGGACACTTAGGTTGTTTCCATCTCCTGGCTATTGTAAATAGAGCTGCAATGAACATTTTGGTACATGACTCTGTTTGAATTTTGGTTTTCTCAGGGTATATGCCCACTAATGGGATTGCTGGGTCATATGGTAGTTTTATTTGTAGTTTTTTAAGGCACCTCCGTACTGTTCTCCACAGTGGCTGTACCAATTCACATTCCCACCAGCAGTGCAAGAGTGCTCCCTTTTCTCCACACCCTCTCCAGCATTTATTGTTTCTAGATTTTTTGATGATGCCCATTCTGACGGGTGTGAGATGATATCTCATTGTAGTTTTGATTTACATTTCTCTAATGATTAATGATGTTGAGCATTCTTTCATGTGTTTGTTGGCAATCTGTATATGTTCTTTGGAGAAATGTCTATTTAGGTCTTCTGCCCATTTTTGGATTGGGCTGTTTGTTTTTTTGTTATTGAGCTGCTTGAGCTGCTTGTAAATCTTGGAGATTAATCCTTTGTCAGTTGCTTCATTTGCAAATATTTTCTCCCATTCTGAGGGTTGTCTTTTGGTCTTGTTTAGGGTTTCCTTTGCTGTGCAAAAGCTTTGAAGTTTCATTAGGTCCCATTTGTTTATTTTTGTTTTTATTTCCATTTCTCCAGGAGGTGGGTCAAAAAGGATCTTGCTGTGATTTATGTCATAGAGTGTTCTGCCTATGTTTTCCTCTACGAGTTTGATAGTTTCTGGCCTTACATTTAGGTCTTTAATCCATTTTGAGCTTATTTTTGTGTATGGTGTTAGGGAGTGATTTAATCTCATACTTTTACATGTACCTGTCCAGTTTTCCCACCACCACATATTGAAGAGGCTGTCTTTTCTTCACTGTACATTCCTGCCTCCTTTATCAAAGATAAGGTGACCATAGGTGCGTGGGTTTATCTCTGGGCTTACTATTCTGTTTCATTGATCTATATTTCTGTTTTTGTGCCAGCACCATACTATCTTGCTTCCTGTAGTTTTGTAGTATAGTCTGAAGTCAGGGAGCCTGATTCTTCCAGCTCCGTTTTTCGTTCTCAAGATTGCTTTGGCTATTTGGGGTCTTTTGTGTTTCCATACAAATTGTGAAATTTTTTGTTCTCGTTTTGTGAAAAATGCCATTGGTAGTTTGATAGGGGTTGCATTGAATCTGTAGATTGCTTTGGGTAGTAGAGTCATTTTCACAATGTTGATTCTTCCAATCCAAGTACATGGTATATCTCTCCATATATTTGTATCATCTTTAATTTCTTTCATCAGTGTCTTATAATTTTCTGCATACAGGACTTTTGTCTCCTTAGGTAGGTTTATTCCTAGGTATTTTATTCTTTTTGTTGCAATGGTAAATGGGAGTATTTTCTTGATTTCACTTTCAGATTTTTCATCATTAATGTATACGAATGCAAGAGATTTCTGTGCATTAATTTTGTATCCTGCTACTTTACCAAATTCATTGATTAGCTCTGGTAGTTTTCTGGTAGCATCTTTAGGATTCTCTATATATAGTATCATGTCATCTGCAAAGAGTGACAGCTTTACTTCTTCTTTTCCAATTTGGATTCCTTTTATTTCCTTTTCTTCTCTGATTGCTGTGGCTAAAACTTCCAAAACTATGTTGAATGAGAGTGGTGAGGGTGGGCAACCTTGTCTTGTTCCTGATCTTAGTGGAAATGCTTTCAGTTTTTCACCGTTGAGGATGATGTTGGCTGTGGGTTTGTCATACATGGCCTTTATTATGTTGAGGAAAGTTCCCTCTATGTCTACTTTCTGGAGCGTTTTTATCATAAATGCGTGTTGAATTTTGTTGAAAGTTTTCTCTGCATCTATTGAGATGACCATACGGTTTTTCTCCTTCAATATGTTAATATGGTGTATCACACTGATTGATTTGCATATATTGAAGAATCCTTGCATTCCTGGAATAAACCCCATTGATCATGGTGTACGATCCTTTTAATGTGCTGCTGGATTCTGTTTGCTAGTATTTTGTTGAGGATTTTTGCATCTATGTTCATCAGTGATATTGGCCTGTAGTTTTCTTTCTTTGTGACATCATTGTCTGGTTTTGGTATCAGGGTGATGGTGGTCTCGTAGAATGAGTTTGGGAGTGTTCCTCTGTCTGCTGTATTTTGGAAGAGTTTGAGAAGGATAGGTGTTAGCTTTTCTCTGAATGTTTTGATAGAATTCACCTGTGAAGCCATCTGGTCCTGGGCTTTTGTTTGTTGGAAGATTTTTTTTTTTTTATATTTGTTGCTCTTTTAATCATTTTTTTTAACATTGTTGGAAGATTTTTAATCACAGTTTCAATTTCAGTGCTTGTGATTGGTCTGTTCATATTTTCTATTCCTGATTCAGTCTTGGCAGTTTGTGCATTTCTAAGAATTTGTCCATTTCTTCCAGGTTGTCCATTTTATTGGCATAGAGTTGCTTGTAGTAATCTCTCATGATCTTTTATATTTCTGCAGTGTCAGTTGTTACTTGTCCTTTTTCATTTCTAATTCTATTGATTTGAGTCTTCTCCTTTTTTTCTTGATGAGTCTGGCTAATGGTTTATCAATTTTGTTTATCTTCTCAAAGAACCAGCTTTTAGTTTTATTGATCTTTGCTATCGTTTCCTTCCTTTCTTTTTCATTTATTTCTGATATGATCTTTATGATTTCTTTCCTTCTGCTAACTTTGGGGTTTTTTTGTTCTTCTTTCTCTAATTGCTTTAGGTCCAAGTTTAGGTTGTTTATTCGAAATGTCTCCTGTTTCTTAAGGTAGGGTTGTATTGCTATAAACTTCCCTCTTAGAACTGCTTTTGCTGCATCCCATAGGTTTTGGGTCGTTGTGTCTGCATTGTCATTTGTTTCTAGGTATTTTTTTATTTCCTCTTTGATTTCTGCAGTGATCACTTCGTTATCAATATTGTATTGTTTAGCCTCCGTGTGTTTGTATTTTTTACAGATCTTTTCCCGTAATGGATATCTAGTCTCATAGCGTTGTGGTTGGAAAAGATACTTGATACAATTTCAATTTTCTTAAATTTACCAAGGCTTGATTTGTGACCCAAGATATGATCTATCCTGGAGAATGTTCCATGAGCACTTGAGAAAAATGTGTATTCTGTTTTTTTTGGATGGAATGTCCTATAAATATCAGTTAAGTCCATCTTGTTTAATGTATCATTTAAAGCTTGTGTTTCCTTATTTTCATTTTGGATGATCTGTCCATTGGTGAAAGTGGGGTGTTAAAGTCCCCTACTATGAATGTGTTACTGTTGATTTCCCCTTTAATGGCTGTATTTACCTTATGTATTGAGGTGCTCCTATGTTGGGTGCGTAAATATTTACAATTGTTATATCTTCTTGGATCAATCCCTTGATCATTATGTAGTGTCCTTCTTTGTCTCTTCTAATAGTCTTTATTTTAAAGTGTATTTTGTCTGATATGAGAATTGCTACTCCAGCTTTCTTTTGGTTTCCATTTGCATGGAATATCTTTTTCCATTCCCTCACTTTCAGTCTGTATGTGTCTCTAGGTCTGAACTGGGTCTCTTGTAGACAGCATATATATGGGTGTTGCTTTTGTATCCATTCAGCCCTCTGTGTCTTTTGGTGGGAGCATTTAATCCATTTACATTTAAGGTAATTATCATTAGGTATGTTTCCTATTCCCATTTTCTTAATTGTTTTGTGTTTGTTATTATAGGTCTTTTCCTTCTGTTGTGTTTCTTGACTAGAGAAGATCCTTTAGCATTTGTTGTAAAGCTGGTTTGGTGGTGCTGAACTCTCTCAGCTTTTGCTTGTCTGTAAAGGTTTTAATTTCTCCATCAAATCTGAATGAGATCCTTGCTGGGTAGAGTAATCTTGGTTGTAGGTTTTTCTCCTTCCTCACTTTAAATATGTCCTGACAGTCCCTTCTGGCTTGCAGAGTTTCTTATGAAAGATCAGCTGTTAACCTATGGGGATTCCCTTGTGTGTTATTTGTTGTTTTTCCCTTGCTGCTTTTAATATGTTTTCTTTGTATTTAATTTTTGACAGTTTGATTAATATGTGTCTTGGCATGTTTCTACCTGGATTTATCCTGTATGGGACTCTCTGTGCTTCCTGGACTTGATTAACTATTCCCTTTCCCATATTAGGGAAGTTTTCAACTATAATCTCTTCAAATATTTTCTCAGTCCCTTTCTTTTTCTCTTCTTCTTCTGGAACCCCTATAATTCAAATGTTGGTGTGTTTAATGTTGTCCCAGAGGTCTCTGAGACTGTCCTCAGTTCTTTTCATTCTTTTTTCTTTATTCTGCTCTGCAGTAGTTATTTCCACTACTTTATCTTCTAGGTCACTTATCCGTTCTTCTGCCTCAGTTATTCTGCTATTGATCCCATCTAGAGTATTTTTCATTTCATTTATTGTGTTGTTCATCGTTGCTTGTTTCATCTTTAGTTCTTCTAGGTCTTTGTTAAATGTTTCTTGCATTTTGTCTATTCTATTTCCAAGATTTTGGATCATCTTTACTATCATTACTCTGAATTCTTTTTCAGGTAGACTGCCTATTTCCTCTTCATTTGTTAGGTCTGGTGGGTTTTTATCTTGCTCCTTCATCTGCTGTGTGTTTTTCTGTCTTCTCATTTTGCTTATCTTACTGTGTTTGGGGTCTCCTTTTTGCAGGCTGCAGGTTCATAGTTCCCATTGTTTTGGGTGTGTGTCCCCAGTGGCTAAGGTTGGTTCAGTGGGTTGTGTAGGCTTTCTGGTGGAGGGGACTAGTGCCTGTGTTCTGGTGGATGAGGCTGGATCTTGTCTTTCTGGTGGGCAGGTCCACGTCTGGTGGTGTGTTTTGGTGGTGTCTGTGGACTTATTATGATTTTAGGCAGCCTCTCTACTAATGGGTGGGGTTGTGTTCCTTTCTTGCTAGTTGTTTGGCATAGGATGTCCAGCACTGTAGCTTGGTGGTCGTTGAATGAAGCTGAGTGTTGGTGTTGAGATGGAGATCTCTGGGAGATTTTCGCCGTTTGATATGACGTGGAGCTGGGTGATCCCTTGTGGACCAGTGTCCTGAAGTTGGCTCTTCCACCTCAGAGGCACAGCACTGACTCCTGGCTGGAGCACCAAGAGCCTTTCATCCACACGGCTCAGAATAAAAGGGAGAAAAAGTAGAAAGAAAGAAAGCAAGAGGATAAAAGAAAATAAAATAAAGTAAGGTAAAATGAAGTTATTAAAATAAAAAAATTATTATTAAAAAAATCTTTTTAAAAAAGTAAAAAAACAACAACAAAATAACAGACAGAACCCTACGACAAATGGTGAAAGCAAAGCTTTACAGACAAAATCTCACACAGAAGCATACACATACACATTCACAAAAAGAGGAAAAGGGGAAAAAATCATAAATCTTGCTCTCAAAGTACACCTCCTCAATTTGGGATGATTCGTTGTCTATTCAGGTATTCCACAGATGCAGGTACATCAAGTTGATTGCGGAGATTTAATCTTCTGCTCCTGAGGCTGCTGGGAGAGATTTCCCTTTCTCTTCTTTGTTCGCACAGCTCCCGGGGTTCAGCTTTGGATTTGGCCCCGCCTCTGCATGTAGGTCGCCGGAGGGCGTCTGTTCTTCGCTCAGACAGGCCGGGGTTAAAGGAGCCGCTGATTTGGGGGCTCTGGCTCACTCAGGCCGCGGGGAGGGAGGGGCACGGTGTGCGGGGCGAGCCTGCGGCGGCAGAGACCGGCATGACGTTGCACCAGCCTGAGGCGCGCCATGCGTTCTCCCGGGTAAGTTGTCTCTGGATCCCGGGACCCTGGCAGTGGCGGGCTGCACAGGCTCCCTGGAAAGGAGGTGTGGATAGTGACCTGGGCTCGCACACCGGCTTCTTGGGAGCAGCAGCAGCAGCCTTAGCGTCTCATGCCCATCTCTGGGGTCCACGCTGTTAGCCGCGGCTCGCGCCCGTCTCTGGAGTTCCTTTAAGCAGCGTTCTTAATCCCCTCTCCTCGCGCACCAGGAAACAGAGGGAAGAAAAAGTCTCTTGCCTCTTTGGCAGGTCCAGGCTTTTCCCCGGACTCCCTCCCGGCCAGCCGTGGTGCACTAACCCCCTGCAGGCTGTGTTCACGCCGCCAACCCCGTCCTCTCCCTGCGCTTCGACCAAAGCCCGAGCCTCAGCTCCCAGCCCCGCCCGCCCCGGCGGGGGAGCAGACAAGCTTCTCGGGCTGCTGAGTGCCGGTCGGCACCGATCCTCCGTGCGGGAATCTCCCCGCTTTGCCCTCCACACCGTTGTTGCTGCGCTCTCCTCCACGGCCCCGAAGCTTCCCCCCTCCGCCACCCACAGTCTCTGCCCGCGAACGGGCTCCTAGTGTGTGGAAACCTTTCCTCCTTCACAGCTCCCTCCCGCTGGTGCAGGTCCCGTCCCTATCCTTTTGTCTCTGTTTTTTCTTTTGCCCTACCCAGGTACGTGGGGAGTTTCTTGCCTTTTGGGAGGTCTGAGGTCTTCTGCCAGCGTTCAGTAGGTGTTCTGTAGGAGTTGTTCCACGTGTAGATGTATTTCTGATATATCTGTGTGGAGGAAGGTGATCTCTGCGTCTTACTCTTCCACCATCTTCCCCCTCTCGGTCTATTTCAGATTTTTGATGCATCAATTTTTCTCTTCCATGGTTCATGCTATTTTTGTCCCGCACACAAATCTTTGCCTAACTTGTGGTCACAGAGATTGTATCCTTTGCTTTATTTTGAGTATTATGTAGTTTTAACACTTACATTTGTGTTTCCTAATACATTTCAGGATAATTTTTGTGTATAGTGTAGGTAGTTTTCCTTTTTTTTCCCCATATAGATATCCAATTGTTCTAGCACTCTTCGACTTCAGAAGACTATCTCCACTTAAAAGACTTATCCCCATTGAAATATCTTGATTCCTTCAGTGAAAATCAATTGATCATATATGTGTCAGTCTGTTTTTGTTCTGTTGATCTATATGGCTATCCTTATGCCAACACCATTACTGAATACTGTAACTTTGTAGTAAATTTTGAAATCAGGTAGTGTAATTTCTCCAAATTATTTTTTTTTCCAAAATTAGTCTATCCTAGGTCCTTTCCATATAAATTTTAGAGTCAGGTTGTAAACTTCTAAATGCCTGCTGGGATTTTGCATGGGGCAGTGTTAAATCTGTACATCAGTTTGGAGAAAGTTGCCGTCTTTACAGTACTGGGCCTCCTGGTCCGTGCATACAGCATGTCTCTTCATTGACTTCAATCCTCTTTAAGACTGTTTAGCGATGCTTTGTAGTTTTCAGTATATAAATTTTGCATATACTTTGTTAGATGTATCCCTAAATATTTCATGTTTTGAGGCTATTTTAAATAGTACTGAAAAGATTTCAAGTCAGTTGATCATTGCTACTAGTATTTAGAAACAAATAATTTTTGTATATTGACTCTCATGTACTACTTTCTTAGGGTTGTTGTAACAAACCACCACAAACTGGGTGGCTTAAAATAACAGAAATTTATTCTCTCACATTTCTGAAGGCTAGAAGTTCCAAATCAGAGGGCCATTAAAGCTGGTTCCTTCCAGCGGCTCTGGGGAAGCATGTGTTCCATACTTCTCTCCTCGCTTTATTCCAGATTTTGCCCGTGTGGTCATATTGATTTTTCCCTCCATAAGAGTCTGTGTCCAAATTTCCCTCTTCTTGTAAGGACACCAGTTATTGGATTTACAGCTCACCCTAACCTCATATGGCTTTGTCTGAACTTGACTACATCTGCAAATACCCTATTTTCCAAATAAGGTCATATTCATAGGTACAGAACATCTATTTTGGGAGGACACAATCCAACCCACACCACCTTGTGTCCTGCAACCTTGCTAAATTACTAGTTTTACTAGTATCTTACTTTACTAGTATCTTTTTGTAGATTCTTTAGATTTTTTAATATAAATACCAAGTCAGTTTACCTCTGACAAAACATTAGAGCTACATCCAAACAAAAATCCTTTATGTTAACCACAGCTCTGGGGCAACCACAATAGGATGAAAGGTTCTTTTTTTTTCCCCTTTAAATCGTTTGTGTTAGTTACAATCTTGACTAATGACCCTTACGCTGGTCTCTCTCAATTCTTTTAAGATCCTCTTCATACAAGGCGTTACTCACATCATCCCATGCTTTTCCATCTGTTTAGCAGAATGCGGGACTAGGATGAGGTCAGTGTGGCGCTTGCCTCAGGTGCAGAATTTAGGGAGGCACGTGCCTCAGTAGTCAACATAAATATGTAATATTTTAGAAATAAAACCAAACACAAAAATGAACGATGAACAAAATATCAACATCTTAAATAAAGATAGGCTCCCACCTGTACTTGAGTGACCTTGCCACACTCACTGCACCCCAGTCCTGGCCCTGCTGTTGAGATGGCAGTAAACTCGTCTTCCCCAATGTGAACAGTCGTGGGAGACCTGTCACAGGCACCTGTGATGGCATCAGGGGCCAGCTTTGCAGAGCTTAATGTATGTTTGTTTTCTCTTCCTACTTTCACCTGATTTAATCCCGTAGTTCACTTGTTTCTTAGTCTTCTTTAAGGAAATGATGTGACAGGTTCCACGCACAAACCTGGTTTCATGTCAGAGTTCCAACGTCAGGGTCTTCTGGACGTCTTGAGGGTATATGTCCAATAACAAGCTACTCCCTTGTCGCCTCTCTGTCTTCCATGTGCCCTGTCTCCCTGCTGTGTGATTGTGCCATAGGTGGACAGCTGACTCACAGTGAGCCTGCTGCATTTTTTTGCCTTCTCGTGTGGCCTTGGTTTCAAAAACAGTGTGTTAAGTGCTGTGTGGGGCAGGATCCGTAGCGTGTAAACTGTTCTGCACCCGTATTCTAGCATGCGGCCTGAGAAGCAGGTGGTTAGCAAAGGAAGAAGTTTGAAGAAAACCAGGCAGAGATGAGAGAGCGAGAGAGAGAGGCAGAATCAGACCCACGTTCTTACAGCTTTCTAGTTCATGCTTCCAATTTCTTCCTTAGACCCAGCTCTACCCCTTTTTTTGAATTCTATTAATACCATACCATTCATATAACAAATACCTCTGATCCTTCTTTTTCTGAAGGTTCCTCCAATTTGTTTCCGTTAGTTGCGACTGGAGAACCTTGGCTAACATGCTTTCTCTAGTTTCCCAAATTAGATGCTTTATCTCACCACCTCCCCATGAAGGAAACTTCTCCAGACTGCTCTTTCCAGGTCCGTCACTGGTTAATGAAATCATTTTCTCTAGTGATGCAGAGCTTCTTTTCTCCTTTTTAGCTTTCTTCCTCTTTCTTTTTCTTTCACACATTTCCTTGGTGTGTAATCACCTTGATTGCAGTTCCTCACACTACTGCATTTACACTGTTCCCAAGTTTATTCTTCCATTATATTCTGTGTCTTCTCAGCCCACTTTGGGTCTATCCCAATATTAGCATTTATTAAGTATCTATATTGCATAAAAGGTACAGAAGTCACATTTTTAATATCTTCCACCCTATTCATTATGCAAGGTCCAGTTTAAATCTCATTTCCACTATGAACCCCCGTCTCATCAATTTCTTTCCTTCTCTTCCAGAATGTTGGTAACTCTTTGTGTATAATTATGATATTCATCTGTTTTATCTTCCTAAGGCAAGGGATCATATCTTATTTGTATTATAAGTACTTTGTATAATGAGCACTTAACCCACAGTAGGTAACCAGTAAGTACCTGCCGAATGAATGAGGTGAATGAACGTAAGTGTGCTTATTTTGCTGCATATGAAATTGGGAAAAGTCCCTGGGGATCACAAACATCCCTTAAATATCTTGTTTTCAGGGCTCTGTTCATCTAAGTCCCTTTCTCTTTCCACTTTACCCTGTTTCTCTAGATGATCTCAGTTACCACTAGGATGTCAGTTACTATCTGCAATATGTCAGGCCCTCCCAAGTCTATATTCTTACAGACTGGCTCTGCCTTCTGAGAGCCAAACCCCTAAATCCAAATGTTTACGAGGCTTCTTCAGTGGGTGTTTCTGCAGGTACTTCAGACTTAGTCTGCCAAATCTTAATTCATTTACTTCTCTACCCACTCTCTGCTGACCTCCTGCTCTCTCTCTCTTTCTCTTCTTCCTCCTCTGATGATCCATAAATAGTAAATGGCAGCATTATCTAGTCAGTTGAACAAGTTTGATGTATCCCCAACATATAGCACATTGCCTGGTACCTAGTAGGCACTCAGTATTTATTGAATAAACAAATCCCGTTCACTCAGATGCCCAAATCAGTTGAAAATGAAAATGTGATGGTTACATTTAGAAATGGTCTTAAATTCAGTAGTAAGAAGCTAGAATGAGAGTAGCCTCTGGGAATTTCCCATCTTTCACTTTTAGTATCTTTGGAATATCAAACAAACCAATGTCACTCATGAGGTGACATTCAAGACCACTCATGAGGTCTTAGTTTAAAATCAGACCTAGAGTCTAATTTATGTGTCATCCTCTCTGCAGCTGTCTGAACTGTTTTCCTTTGGGCCTGTGGGCCTTTGTAGCGGTGCCTCTCATGGATAAGTGCCAGGGGAAGTTTTTCTGCCTTCTAGAGATTGGGGGTATTTTGTGCAATATCATATTACGAACGAGACTGAGAACGCATTTTTCATTCTTTTCAGGCTAATACTGGAAGCATCAGTTGTAATGAAAGAGCAGGGGCTTTGGGAGTCAGACTGATGTGAGTGTGAATTCTGGCTCTTTGTTTACTTCTAGCTTTGTGACTCTGGACAAGCTACTTAAGTTCCTCGAATCTCAATTTCTTCATCTGTAAAGTGGAGACAATATCAGGCATAACATAGGGTTATCAACAAGTTGCGTGTAAGAAGCTAAGCATGGTCTCTGAAATGGGAGTCTCAGTCCGCTTCCTTCCCTTCTCTTGTTAGGTGAGTGGTGTTCTCTGCTACTTACCTTGATTGCCAGTTTCTTCATTAGTGAATGAGATAGTACTTATCCACAGGGTTGTTGTGAGGACTAAATTAGTTTCAGTCACCAGAAGTACGTGATTAATTAAGAAATATTAAGAGTTCTTCCTTTCTTCCTTCCCAGTAAGGCACTGAGACGTATTTTGAGTCTGTTAGAACTTCTAGTCAACCTTAAGGCTCTTGTTAGGAGACCTAGGAAGATATGAACATGGAGGAGTATTATTGCTTTGCTAATTTCTATGACTCATGGCTGCTCAGCAGCAATGGTTATGAGAGGATAATTGCCATCTTCTCTCCGTGACAGCTGCATGCCCCAGTCTACCTTTATCAGATTAACCTCCAGGGTCTTTCACTGTGGTGCATTTAACCAATGGGAAATAAATAATGCCCTGAGAGCTCTCATTGGTTACTTGTGGGTGTCCGTATTTTCTGATTGGTGTGAGCGTCAGCCAGTCCTCATCTACTTATTAGCAGTTCAGTTATGTATTAGGCCCGTTACTGAGTTCCGCTGAATCAAGGTATTTTTCCCAACCGTAATGGACTACTCTGTATTCTTACTTCCTTCCACTGTGTACAGTACCCACCCCAGATAAACTGATTGCAGTCCACGCAAACAATTTATTACCCAAACTTCCCACTCCCTTGTTAGATTGCTGTTGGCATTTGTGTTACTGCAAGAAAAAAAGTCGTTGTTTCTTTAAAAAAAAGAAAATACAGGACCTTAAAATGTGGCAGTGGGAAGGAGAGGAAGGGAAAAAATGCCCTTGGCAAGAATTCAGAGACAGCCAATTGTCTTTACTGAAATGGCATTGAATTAAAAACTCCAAGGAGGTGGTGGCCTCTTCTTTAGTAGAGATATTAAAAAAAAAAACACACCAAAAAAAAAAAACAAAAAACCCAGCCAGGCCATCACTACCCAGTAAACATGGCAGGAAAAAAAAAAACAACAACAACCGTACGCAAGGTTTCTTGGCTTTATTTTTTCTTTTCTTCAAACAAAGAGATCTGTGCTTGCTCCTGAAAGAAAGCAAATAAATATACTGCCCACGTACCCTGGTGGTTCTAAACCTCTCTCAGGAAGTCACAGCCCCCGCCTCCACCCCCAGCCACCCCATCTATTCACTCACTAAGTCCTGCCCCTATGCCTGGCTGAACACGTCCTCCAAGTCCAGGTTTACAAGGCGCTTGTTTCCAGACCATGGACTTCCGCAACGGGCAGCATTTCTGTCTCTGATGAATGGTCAAAAATGAGGTTCCGGGTGAGAACGATTAGAAACTTTAATTACTCTCCAGGCATCTCACAATATAAGCCATATTCCTATTTTTATAAGGAATTAGCTACAGATTGGGTAGCGCTTGTCGTGCTTTGAAACATTTCCTGCATCTTTCTGGCACAACTGTGTTCTCTTTGGAACACTGGGGCTTCTCATAGCCCCTCTCCCCATCTCTCTCTCTCTCTCTCTCTCTCTCTTGGCTTGCCAATTCCAGCACCTTCACATGCGTTACTCCATCCTTTTCCTCTCCAAGATGACCTGAAATGACCTTTTGCTTGGCAAGAGACGTGATTCAACTGATAATAAAAGAGCTGGGGGCGGGGTGGGGCCAGCGCTGGCTGCTCAGAGCTGGGGAGGAGAGCAGGGGAGGGGGGACCGCATCCATTTAAAGACAAACGCTGCTGCTTTTTTTTTTTTTTTGGCCATGCATTTCCTGTAATTAATTTTCCACATACCGCCTATTACAAGAAGGGAAAAGATTTTTTTAAGGCATACCGCTCTCTTTGTCTAACCCGAGCTCCTGGGTTGTTTAGATGAGGCTGGGGAGGAAGCGGAGGAGGGAGGTGGGAGAGGCTGGCACCCCGGCAGGGAGGCCCGAGCCCTCCGCTGGAATGTGGGGTCGGCTGCCCCGCAGCTTTCTTTCTTTCTGCTGCCTGGGTGTTTGGGGCTGGGAGCGTTTCTCCAAAGCAACGGCGCCGGCTAAGGTTCCTGTGCGCAGCTCCTTCTATTTCACATCCGCTGCCTCTGAGGGGCGTGGGCTTGATCCGGAGGCTGTGTTTTCTTTGTTGTTTTGGGAATAATTTTTCACTAACTCCAGAACTCCAAAAAATGCCCATGGCAAGGCTCATCAATCCTCTCTCTCTCTCTCTCTCACTTAGGGAGGAAAAAAGAACAAACTATTTATTTGGATAGCACTCAGCTGAGGTTGCAGGAGTTGCCACAGCAACGGCTCTGAACCTTGCACAGCAAAAGGTCCTTATTGTAGAGTGGCCTGCTTTCCCAAAGACCTCCTCTTTAAAGAGACCCCGCTAGCGATACTCTACCGGTTTGGGGTTTAGTGTGCATTGACATATCATCGACACCATTTGAAAAGACAAAGACAAGGTTTCCTTGGGGGGTTGGTGGGATATTTTTAGCCGATCTTGACTGTGAGAAGAGAAACATGGACTTAAGAAGTCACGTGGGGAGCTAAGGTTAGAGAACTTCTTGTCCAAAGGCTTGTGAAATGCTAGAACATAATTGAAAGGTGTCCTGTCTCCCTGCAGGTTGCAGACAGCTTGCATGTAAGCTGACGGGGATGGTTATGCGGCCATCCTGTCGCCCTCTTTTCTCTGAACAAAGGAAGCTTACACATGAGATGCTCAGAGAGGTGAGGAGCTCATCTTCCTTGGTCTGGGAAGAATTTCTCTTCCTAAGGTGCCTTATAGGCTGAAAGTTCTGTGAAAGGCAAGGGGTTTGCTGCACAGTCCAGTTTCACACCTTCTGGCTTTTGTTGGAAACCGTTAGTTCATCACAGACATCATGAATATTGGCTCTGTGCTAGGCACAGTAGCTATTAGGTTACCAAAATACCCAACTGGTCTTAGCCCTTGCCCTCCAGAAGCTTTCGATCAAGAAGTGGAAAGAAACCAAGTAAACAGATGATTAAATTCAGGGGAGAAGAAGTAACTGTAGATGCTGCTGTTTCAGGGGAGGAGTAACTCTGTGGTCCTGCCAGTTCCATTAGAGCCACCAGCGTGATCCCTACTAGTTCCTTCATGAAAGGAGATGACCCCTGTGAAATGCGTGATGGAATCCATCCCCCACTCATCTCAGCCAATCAGTATCCTTCTCTTATCCTTCTTCAAAAGTGCCTTCTTACAGGAAAAGAACTGCCCTTCTGGAACACATGAGTGCCAGGAAGCTGACCTTGAGAATCCCAGTGTAGAAGGGCACTGGTGTTCCCAGTGAATTTGAGGTTCTTTCTGCATCACGAAAGAATTTGGAGATGAAGTGATAGGTAAAAAGTGGATTTACTTAGAGAGTGACACACTCCACAGACGGAGTGTGGGCCATCTCAGAAGGTGAGAGGCCTTGGGAGAAACACACTCCACAGACAGGGTGTGGGCCATCTCGGGAGGCAAGAGAGAGCCTCGAAATATGGTGTGGTTAGTTTTCATGGGCTGGTAATTTCATAGGCTAATGAGTGGGAGGATTATTCCAATTATTTTGGGGAACGGGCGGGGGTATCCCAGAATTGGGCTACCACCCACTTTTTGGCCCTTTATGGTTAGCCTAAGAACTGTCATGGCTCTGGTGGGTGTGTCATTTAGCATATGCTAATGTATTACAATGAGCGTATAATGAGGCCCAAGGTCCACTGGAAGTTGAATCTTCCACCGTCTTGCACCTAGTTGGTTCTCACTAGTTTTTGTCATGCACTATGACTATGTCATTCTTTTAAAGGTTGGGCCCTGCCCTCTTCCCTCCTGTTTCACTGGTGTCATCTTGGATGAGAATCTCAGCCCAGTTTCTTTCTAACCTGCTGTAGAGAAGGAAAGGGGCTAATAGGCCTGAGCACCTTCCATGCGCCATACATTATGCTGATTATTTATTACATCTGTAGTCTGTGGGGTCCTCATGCAGTCTTCCTCACGTGGTATCTGGCTTCATCTGAACCATAGAATATAGAAATTGATTTGAGTTGATAATTTTCTCAATTATCCTAAGGGTGGTAAATAACTAGTACCATTCTAGATGCCCGGACAGAAATTGATTCATTATGTTACAGATGGGGGCTTTGCTGCCTGATGAACGTAAAAGCCAAGCTTTTGAGAAAAGAAAGAGCTTTATTGTGAGGTTGACCAGCAAGGAGGCAGGGCTCAAATCTGTCTCCCCAATCCAGGGTTTGGGGCCAAATTTAAGGGATGGGGGAAATTTCAAACTTGGAAGCTGATTGGCTCGTCCTGAATCAGTCCGTGTAAGCTACTCCTGCTGCTGGAAGCCAGATTTTCCTTATTGAAGGGCTTCTTGTAAGGGCTCCAGTGGCGACGTTTCTATTCTTTAAGTTCATTGACTGAAGGGTTCCTATGGGTTCCTATCTTGCACGTGGGCAGTGCTGTCTCTATAAAATAACTCTAGGTTTGCTTAATCAAAAACCTATTTTAAGGAAGCAAAACCAGTTTAAGCTGGTCCATGTTTTACATGCTGTTTTGTTTACATACAATGGATGCTTTAATTAGGCTTCTTTCCCAGAGTCCCTTTTGAGAAAGTTGCAAGGTATCCATATTAACAGATGAGAAAACTGAGACTCAGGGAAGTTGTTCAAGATCACACAGCCAACAGTGATGGAATTAAGGGGTAAGAGCCTTTCCTCTCTGACTCTGGAATTCAGTCTTTCAAGATAGCTTGAATTGCTTGTAGTATTAAAGAGAATTAGCTACAATTCTACACTGCGCTATTAAGAATATAATGTTAGGGTTAAATTTTTCAGTGACTTATAAAGTCATGACTCATAGTTTGATTGGAAACTCTACAAAGACAAGAATTGAGTCTTTTTTTTTTTTCTCTCAAATAGTTCTCTCTCTCAGCATTATCTTTGGAATTAGGCAAAGAGTCTTGCCAAGAAAGTCACTGCTCAGAGTGACAGGAACACCTTGTTTTTAACTCAAGTCATTCCCATCCAGCCTCATCACTCACCAGCCTTGACCTCACGTGACTTGTAAAATCAAATCTCCCCTCAAAGGCTGGAAATTTTTGCCATCAAAATCAAATACTGAGTCTCAAGCTCTAGGACCATTCTGAAAGAAGAGTAGGTAGCTCTTGCTATCAACACTAGCGTGTTTGGCAAAAATGAGTGCTTTTAAAGGGATAATAGTAATTTGTAAGTTTTTCTTTGAACTTCCTCCTTCGTGCCATAGATTGTCAGTTCAGGTCTTGCAACCTTGGGCAAATTACTCAACCTTTCTGTTCCTTAATTTCACCTGAAAAGTGGAGTAACAGTAGTATTACCACATAGGATCATGGTAAGGGTTACTCTGTGATGGAGCATGCACAGCCCTTCGCACAGTGCCGAGCCCGTGTGGAGTGCTATTTATTATACCAGATCTTATTGTGTTCATTATTATCATTGCTTTTATTTGTATTAGAACTGATTGATTAAAGTGGAGAGTCGTCATTTTATTTCCCAGGCCTACAGTGGACTTAAGCCACATTACGAGGCTGATAAATCTTTTTCTTTCTGAACTTTGTTTTCCCCTCACCATGACACTGGTTTTAAACATCCACTAATCCTTGTACTCCTTCCTTAGTCCTCTCAAACAAAACAAAAACTCTTGCTCCTAACATGGCTCTATGACAAATCATTTATACCAGGAATCAGCCAACTTTTTTTTTTCCTGTAAAGAGCCAGATAGTGTTTTAGACTCTGCAGGCTGTAGGACCTCTGATGCACCTGCTCACCTCTGCTCCTTGTAGCGCAAAAGCATATGCTCTAGACAACACCGCAATGAATGAGTGCAGATGTTCTGATAAAACCTTATTTATGAACCTTGCCATTTGGATTTCACAATGTGCAACTGTCACAAAACACAGCCATATAGAAATGTAACCCCCCCTTAGCTCCTGGGCCATGTAAAAACAGGCAGTGGGCCCCTAGTTTGCTGACTCCTGATTTAACATGTTTCAGTCACTGTGGCACTGTCAGGAATATTTGCATTTTTTCAAGTTCTAGAAGAACTTAAAGAAAACATACCTTTGAGGGGCAGTGCCACGTGTGGGACACACGCATAGTGGCAGCTTAACTCCTTGGTTCTCTGGGGGAAGGATGGCTGGCACAGCGGGACGCAGGTTGGCAAGCTCAAGGTTTTTATTTTCAGGAAAACATCAAAGCATCTGGGAAGGGGCATCTGCCGTCATGACAGACAGGGCTTCAACCAGATTTGGACTCTAAACGCTTAGTGGCGTTCTGATTTACTTTCTGAGCTTCATTTTTCCTAACTATAAAAATGGAAATAACAATGCTTACTCTGAAGTTATTATGCAATTAAATTATGTAGATGCTCTCTGTGACAATATCTATTAAGAGGATAATGATGAGTTTGACGAGTATTAGTAGGCACTCAGCTCATGTTTCCTTCAATTGTTCATCAGTGGGGCAGCTAGGGGCCAATCTTGGCTGTTGTGAAATGTAAAGAGTAGGAAGGTTAGATTTCTGGTATTTAAAAAAGAAGTCTTCTGATCTTTTCAGGGGTAGATGTGAGGGCTGGTGAGAAGACGAGAGTTAGGACATTTTTGGCAAAGGAAAAAATAGATCATTTGACATAAGTGAAACTGAAGCTTGTAGAAGCAGTGGCTCTGTCATCAGGTTAGGACTCAGCTCAAGATGACATTGGTTTCTGAGGGGACAGTCAAGGTGTCAGGGCCATGTCTGGAATGGCATCTTCAGGCAGAGTGAGCCATCATTGCCTGATTCCTACATAGTGTGGGGCTCCTTGAAAGAAGAATCAGGGCTGTTTGAGAGAGTCTGTTTGCACAGTCAGAATCTAAATCACTGATGAGGGACATAAGTATATGTGCGTGCATGTGTGCGTTGGAGAGGTTGAGAGAGAGGTGTACTTTTAAGCTCATTTATGGTAAGTCTTGCTGGTGGAGAAGAACAGGAGAGAAACACTGTGCAGACAATTCTGTGAATTGCACACACACTCAATACAGGGTTATGAGCTGAGGGAAACAGACCTTTTCTCTCCCGAGGCAGCTTACATTTATGTATTTCTTAAATTTTAAATTTATATATTTTTGGCTGTGCTGGGTCTTCGTCGCAGTGCGTGGGCTTCTCATTGCGGTGGCTTCTCTTGTTGCGGAGTGTGGGCTCTAGGTGCATGGGCTTCATTAGTTGTGGTGCACGGGCTTAGTTGCTCCGTGGCACGTGGGATCTTCCCGGACCAGGGCTCGAACCTGTGTCCCCTTCATTGGCAGGCGGATTCTTAGCCACTGTGCCACCAAGGAAGTCCCACAGTTACATTTTTTTGATACATGAATACAGAGATCACTTGATATTAAAAATAACTTATGTGATATTCCTGATAAACGGATGCCTCGTAGTCAAACTAGAGAGATTTCACTTCGGCTTAAAAACAACTCTATTTCTTCTCCCTGATTTTAGCAACATGTAAATGTAATGTTAGCACAATATTTTAAGATAAGATTTGGATTTAGTTTATCATAATTTAGGATTTTCTAAGACTTTAAAAGTTCCTACATAAATTCTCTGATCTCAGAAAGTTATCATTGTTGCTACAAATTATTTAAAATTGCAAGAATATATAATCATGTTTAATTGTATGAACTTGTCATAATACATGTCTTTAAAAATGTTGATCCTGTGAACTCTTGTAATGCTGCAAATTATATGTATGGTCATAATGTATTAGCTTAAATTGTAATTTCCATATCTTTAGTCAACTTTAGGCTAACATTAAGTTAATTAATGTTAAGTTAATTAATCCATAAGCTTTGGATTTGTGGGCAATTCTTAAGAAAGAAAAAGATGTAAATATTAGTTATTAAATATAGTTTTAATTGACCTTTATTTTATATGTAAATGACTGTACCTTAACAAGATATGAAAATATCTTTAAGTGGTATAATGTACATGCTTATATTTCTACCTTAAAAATTGTCAAAGTGATCTAAAATGTGTGTGGAAAAAATGAGCTGGACTGTTTTTGTTTCCTGTATTCTAGTTTTCTCTCACATCTGGAAAAACAAAAGCTGCTTAGTTTAGTAAGGGAATAATTAATATAAATTGTTGAGTTAATACTAGGTATAATAATTTTGGAGAAATATAAGTATGTAAAATTAGGATGAATTTGGGCTTTCTTTTTAAAAAATGACCAAGTATTGTGTCCAAATAACAGAGGTTCCTTTTCATTACCCCAATACTCTGCTAAACGTCTGAATTTCTGACATATTTTGAATCATTTTGATCCAGATTTCCCCTTGGTGTTGACAGAGTGAAATTTCTAATAATCATTGTTAGTTTTTCTTGTGAGTTGAAAAATAAACTCCCAAGACAGCCTATAACTAATTTTTGCCTTTGGATATGATGATTCATATTCCTATTATGTTTCCTTTGACATCCCTTCTTGATTTTAGCTTTCCAAGGTAAAATCTCCAAATGAGAAGAATTAAACTGTTAAGATACCTGTTAAACAAAATCTATCTTTGGGCTTCCTGCAATGGCCATTGGGTAGCACAAAGATTACCTCTTTCATTTTGTAAAAGGAAGAGTAATAGAAAAAATTAGGGTCTTTCGTACTGGCACCCTAGAGGCAAAATGTGTCCTATAAGAAGATTTTTTACTTATATCTCTGTAGAACTCTCTAGTATTTGTCAATAGCTCGTACGAGCTTGCTTTTGTAATCAAACTTTTTTGAAAAAATAGAGCTTGGGAATGCTTTAGGGAACAATGCTTTATTTTTGAACACTTCCATTGTTTTTCAGACTTTATAAGAAAAGCTCATTACTTAAGATAAACCCCAGGTTATTTTGATTTAGCCATACCTGATGACCGCTACATCTCCTGGTGCAGTATCGCTCTTGTTGAGTGGTCCAACACTTTCTCGTATTATTTGATAACCCCACTGGAGTATGTTTTTTCCCTGAAAACAGATCATTGGGTGGCCCCTAATATCTGCTGTTGAATTTTCAGTATAAAAGTCTGTTGACGACTACCCACAAATTGGGCGCAGATCTGTTACCTTGCTAACGTGATGCTTGCATTTAGGATAGTCTGAGATATCATCCAGGATTTATCTTGGGCCATGAATTTTTCTTCTCAGAAAAAGAGATCTTTAGATAATTTAATTCAAGAAGGAGAAAAAATAGGTCTCATTTAGAGTTCAAAGCCTTTAACAACCGAAGGGGGGACTCTGGACTGCCTTTTTATTGTCTTTAAGCCCTTTCATTTCATGTGTTTACAAGAATTCCCCAAAGTGGGAGGGTCTTGCACGTTGTGGTTTGGCAAAGAACAGGAGAGTCAGACAAAATTACTGTGACCACAGAGCTTGTATACCACTAGCCCCCTAGAGGTAAAATGTGTCCTATAAGATGTTTTACTTATGTCTCTATAGACCTCTCTAGTATCTTTAATATTACTAACAAGATCTAGGGATCAAAGACATCATGTCATTAAGTAAATTAGTTCATACTCGTATATCTGGTTCTTTAGTCTCTTTGGATTGGGAGTGGAAACTTTTTTCTTGATTTAATTTGAGCCATCTTGGAAAGTGGACTATAAACTCACATCATATTCCTTCTCGTAGTATTTGTCCTGGTTTCACTGGTCAAATGTATCATCTCCAGAGTCTTAAATGGTACTGTGCACCAGTCAAAGGATCCAAGAATGATATTCTGAACAAAAAGAAAAAGAAAACCTGATGGGTTGGAATAACTACCATCAGAAACTCCATCAGACACTCATGCAGATCTGGATTGATCATGTCCATAACCATGAACAGTGACCAAAATGGGGAATTTAGTTGTAAAACCAACATACTTTCCTGTCCCTGTGCTAGATTCTGTGATCAGGCACACTTTCACATTTATGTGCCAAGCAATAGTGGACCAGGAAGAAAATTAGTCCAAGTAATACTTGCCCTTAGAGGATAGCTGTAGACCAACGGAAATAGTTAATCAAAACGAACAGATTGTACCAGTCACCAGAGGTCATCTATTGTTTGATTCCATTTAGATGAAATACCCAGAAGAGGTAAATCCGTAAACTCTGAAACCCCTGTTAGGGGGAGGGGAAGGGAATGGGACACAAGTGCTGTGGGTTTGGGTTTTTCTGTTTTGGTTTGGAATTAGAGGTGGTGATTGCACAACAGTATGACTGTGCTAGTTGCCACAGAATTGTTCACTTTAAAATGGTTAATTTTATGTTATGTGAATTTCACCTAAAAAAAAAACAACCCCAAACAAAACTGAGGTTGCTTATCAAGGCTCCACTTTAAGACCCTTAACTGGCTGTGGCAGCCACTCCAAGGCTCCAGTGTCCTAAAGTTTCATGCATTCTAAGACCTGCCCTAAAAATCATGCAACCCAGGCCCTTAAACTTTATAAATACATCCCTCTGATTATTCCAGTTGAGATGCTTTTGGTCTCTCTTACTGCAGTAGTTCCAGTAAACTTAGCTTTGTTTGGTGGTCTTTTGGAAGGTCAGCATGATCGTAGGATATCCTCTGTGGATTAAAAGGAAAACACATTTTTTTTGGATTCTCTTTTTCTACCGTCTATATTAGATAGGTAGCAACTTTCTGATCACAGGTAGATACAGGATTGGAGCAAGTCTTCACATAGTGGCCAGATGTAGAGAGGCCAGTTCCAGCTCCCTGACAGAAAGGACAGGTAAGATTAATTAATAGTCATGTGGTCAGTGTTTAATAGAAGTCTTCAGCTATTTTGGTGGCCAGATAAGGAGTAAAGAATTCTTGTTGGGCTTCCCTGGTGGCGCAGTGGTTGAGAGTCCACCTGCCAATTCAGAGGACACGGGTTCGTGCCCCAGTCTGGGAAGATCCCACATGCCGCGGAGCGGCTGGGCCCATGAGCCACGGCTGCTGAGCCTGTGCGTCCGGAGCCTGTTGCTCCGCAACGGGAGAGGCCACGGCAGAGAGAGGCCTGCGTACTGCAAAAAAAAAAAGAATTCTTGTCTTAGGAGTTACACAAAATAGGTCAGGGGGTAAGGGAAGAGCCCAGAAGCTAAAGTCTGAGGCTCACTCTGGGAGGCCAGGCTTATAGAGAAATCAGTTTTAGACAAATCTATTGGGAGAGAAAGATATAAAACTATCAGTATACTTATTGCTTTGGTCTGGTTTGGCATAAGAAATTGTCAGTGTCCAGCCTGTATATGAAGAGTCTCGGTACTTGTAAATGACTAGGATTGATTTTTTTTTTTTTGAGGGGTGTGTGTGTGTGTGTGTGTGTGTGTGTGTATGTGTGTGTGTGTGTCTGGAATAATGCATTAGATATCTATTGCTTTATAAAAGAATTATCCCCAAACTAGTGGCTTAAAACAGCACACATTGAGTATCTTACAGTGTTTCTGGGTTAAGAATCCAGACACTTCTCAGTTGGTCCTCTACTCCAGGATCTCTCACAGGCTGCAGTCAAAGCATTGGCTGGGCTGCAGTCATCTCAAGTCTCAGTTGGAAGTTCCGAGCTTATGTGGCTCTTAACAGAGTTCCTCCCGGGCTGCTGCACTGAGGGCCTCAGTTCCTCACTGGATCTTGTCTAGAGGCAACTCACTTTCTTGCCACGTGGGTCTCTCCAACCTGGCGGCTTACTTCCTCAAAGATGAGGACTGAGAAGTTGATAGAATCTAACAAGTCAGAAACCAGTCTTTGTAACCTGATCATGAAAGCGACATTCTATCACTTTTGCTGTATTAATTATAAGCAAGTCACTAGGGCTGGCCCACATTTCAGAGGGGTGGGACTGTACAAGGATATGAATACCAGTGGGGATCTTTAGAATGCTACCCTTGAAAACTGGCTCCTGCAGATGATACTCATACCTAAATTAAACAATGCATCTCATTAGCCACAGGAGCTTGAAAATGATCGTGAAGTTGTTTTCCTTTGGTTTAAAGTTAAATCCAAAATATCACAAGTGAAAGAGAACTCTTAAAATTTTATCGTGAGTTTCTATGAGAGGCTAAATATTTAATACATACATTGGTTTTTAAGATTCCAGACCTGTCTGAAAGTGTTAATGCCTTCTTCTCAGATGAAATCCCAGGTAGTCTCGAAACAGGAGTGTCTGAAAAGTTAGGGTGTTTTGTATTTCCTGTTTCCCTTGAAAACTACAAGGCTTGTATTGTCATCAGCCTCATTCCAGTTTATTAACTGGATTTGCAGACCTCTCCGTGGAACAGCTTTACTAAATGAACCAAGTGTTTTACAATTAGGGAAACATCTCACAACATGGGAAATAGTAGTGTTTGTTTCAGAAACAGGAGGGATTATTATCTTTTCTTACCATCTGAACTTGACTAACTGTAGAAACAGAAACTTGATTTGACTGTATCCAGTAGGTTATCAGTAGGTGTTAATTCATTCTCTCTTGGAGATGGAGATCTTCGGTATGCTCTAATGGATCAAGAATTAGACAAGCAATTTAGAGACCAAGGCATTGAAAGAACAATTGTATAATGTATCTGGGATGACTCTTAAAAAAACCCTCTCATTTTACCTTTGAAGAAATCAAGGCACAAAGAGCTGAAGCTGTTTATCCAAGAAGATAAAAGCTAGTTCAAGGCATTTTTAGATTGTCTGGTCTATCATTGATCTAGTTTAACTCCATACTGTAAGTATTATAGTGGAAAGTGCACTAGACTAAGACCAAGATTCAAATCCCACAAACTTTGTCCATTTTTCCCCCACTGTATCCTGTACCTGAAACTGGAAACCTGTATCTGACATTATATCTGAAAGTTTATATCAATAATATTTGTTGAACATATAATGAATGAAGAAGTCCTAGTTCTATGATGAACTGGTTGAGTGTCTATGGGCAATTTGTTTCCCTTCTCTGAACTTCAGTTTCCTCATATATAAAATGAGAGTTTTGGTCTGGCTCATCTTTAAAATTCCTTTCAGTTCTAAATTTCTATGATTTAATAATAGTAATATTTGTTGAATACTCTTTGTGTCATGTATTATGATTAACACAATACTGCCATTTAATTCTTATGACCGCCCTATGATACAACAAACCTAGAAGGAAAATAGCTAATAGCTAACAGTTATTTTGACCTCACTCTGAGCCAGACACTTATTAACTCATTTTAATCCTCATCTCCACCCTGTGAGGTACAGAGAAGTTTAATTTGTCCAGGGCCACATAAGTAGTCAGGGGTGGAGCCGGAACTTGAACTCAAATGGTCCAATATCAGAGCCTACCTGCTTAATCACGTTTTACTGAATAGTGACATTGTAAGGTCAAGACCGTGGCTCATTCTATGAAGTTAAACCTGAGTTCCAGCTTCTTTGTGGCCACCAACTTAAAAAAATCTTCTGTTTATAAAAATTATTTGCACCCAAATATATTAACCTTTACACTTCTTTCCACGGTATGGTCCCCAAGCAAGCCTTAAATTGCTAAAAATGTTGCTTATTTGATATATCTTCTATAATACCACCCAGTCATTTAAATGGTGGGTGGAAGTTAGTATAATTGGCATTAGTACTGTTTCACAAATTGGAAATGGAGAAATATTTTCTGAAGTCATGTCTGGGGTATGGTGGGTGGATGTTTGGCTTGCATGGAGAAATTTAGCTGAAAACTCCAGAATTACACAAATGTTTGTACTGGTGAGGCTTAACGGTCTGGCCAACTGGCAGCAGAAAGACATGAACCAAACCCATGGAGAATGAGGAAGATGGGGTTCAGATGCTGTGGATCCATCTGTTTTATTTTTGTTTTAATCTCTTTAGACTCTAACTCAAGAACTCTCTGAGTCTTCATTTCTGAATACTTATTGTGACTAAGACTATATTAGTCGTAAATCTGTATGCAAAATTTGAAGTGAAATTAGAGGCAATTTTCTAAATAAGTTAACTTTTTATATGGAACTATAAAAGACCCTGAAGAGTCACAGCAGTCTTGAGAAAAAAGAACAAAGCTGGAGGTATCACCCTTCCTGACTTCAGACTATACTATAAAGCTACAGTAATCGAGACAGTATGATACTGGTACAAAAACAGACACATAGATCAATGGAACAGAATGGAGAGCCCAAAAATAAACCTAATATAGTCAGTTAATCTATGACAGAGGAGGCAAGAATATACACTGAGGGAAAGACAGTCTCTTCAGTAAATGGTGCTGGTAAAACTGGACAGCCACATGTAAAATAATGAAATTAAAACATTTTCTCACACCATATACAAAAATAAACTAAAATATTAAAGACCTAAATGTAAGACCAGAAACCATAAAAATCCTAGGAGAAACCATAAAAATCCTAGGAGAAAAGATAGGCAGAACACTCTCTGGAATAAATTGTAGTTCTCCCTCTCCCTCTCCCTCTCCCTCTCCCTCTCCCTC